>NC_135258.1:20421739-20730624 GCF_964204865.1 Styela clava | reverse complement strand
TCTGATTAACAATTCTTTTTCCTGGAAATAGCTAGACTAATATTGAAGTATCAGGAAAAGTTACAGAATAACATTTGTTCGAGCATTAACGAAGTTAGTTAAATAAAAGTCGTACTGCCATGATAACAAATATCAAAATGAAACTACAGACTCACAAGATGCATCATAAAAGCGTGGCTCAAAATATGATTTATATTAATATCGGCATTGCGATATCGGCGTCAAAAAGTGATATCGGTCGAGATTATTACATTGTGTTGCGAATAAGCCATGTTTTTTTTATCTTGTGAATTGGACTTCATATTTTAATAAAGTATTCAACATTATATATACTTACCAGTGCATCTCCAACTAGTAAGCTGTGATTCATGATATTTAATACCACACAAGTCTTAATCAAACACCATATGTATGCATATTTCTTCATATTAATGTAAGTGTGATAGTTACGTATGTCTCTACAATCCATATACCGTAGTTATTCTATAAGTAACGGAGGTTTATTATTATAAAGGCTAAATGAATTATTATTGAAATAATATATAAATGCTGTGCTCAATTTTGAAAGCCACTTTTTGGAATTATAATACTGTAATATGGAATTATAGTGGATATAGTTGAATTAAACACTGTCATCATAATGCTTGTCTGTTTGTTTATAACTATACCTGTTTACAACTCTTCTATAGTTAGCCCTTTTTTACATCATTTACCTGCAATAACCGTCAATCTTATACATAATAGAAAATAGCAAATATAGAGAGAGCTGACTCTGATTACGATATGGTCGTATCGCTCCCCGCTCCCCCCAGTCTATATTGAATAACTTTGCCTTTTTTTTTTTTACATCATTTACCTGCAATGACCGTCAATCTACATAAAACAAAATAGTAAATATAAGGGGAGCTGACTATGATTACGATATGATCGTATCGCCCCCCCCCCCCCCCCCCCCAGTCTATATTGAATAACTTTGTGTATGTTCTATGTTTTTTATTGTTGCGAACTTTATGATGCTCGTTCATATAATATATATATTATTTTAACACTCCTGTGTGTGTCATTTAGATTCAATAATTTTAGGTTCATCGAACTTATTCTCTTTTTAATTAATAGCATAAAATACACAAATCATTCGTCTACCTCTAATACTGGTATGTCTGAGTGATTTGCTATGACTTCCTGTTCATTTCTGAAATGTTAATGTCACTTCTAACTATTTGTCAGAGATGCGCTGGCCGGTGGGTGAATAGTGCATAGAGTTATATAGTTGGTAAAAAATCTGGAAATTTCGATTGACTTATTTAATTGACAACTTATGTTCACATGGTTTTTTCTTTTAACAAAATTATAGTTATTTTATTGATAAATTACACCTTGATAAATATAGATTAGAAACATAAATATTTCTTCATACATCTACATTGTACTTGCTTAGAGTTAGAGAAGTAAATTATGTCCCTTCTAGATTCATACCACAAAATTGGGCGCTCCAGAAGTGTGTGAACAAATATGGAGGTAACTAATTTTGTTCTCATACTTTACCTCAAGTTGTATAAAGGAACGGAAGCCTATGGGCAGGAAGTACAATCACTTGGCTAACACAGACAGACCCAGAACTCGTAAAATAAGAAAAATCAAAATAAAATTATGACATAACCCTAACCTTGTACAGACACTACAAGCAATTAACACTCTCACTTCTGAGACTGCTTTCATGATATTTCTTCCTTTCCTGCTGTGAAATAAGTTATATTGCAATACTACACTACTGAAGCTAGGAAACATTGTAAGTAATTTACCGCACAGGAAGTAAAGCCTATTTGATGATATGATTAATCAACTCTGTCCATCACTATACAGGAAATAATGAGGTCATCTTGCTCTGCACGCTTTTCAGTGTGTTAATCATACAGCATGCGATGATGTAATTTTTGGCTCTTCTTTTTATATAATCATTCGCTTTTCCTAATACATGACTGATGACAACGACATGTGACATTGTCTGTATATTATAAGAGTGACTGTATACAAGCTGGAATTTGTATTGCCTATAATGCTAAATTTGTGATCATATATATATATACATATATATTTATGTGAAATTCAGAATATCAGATTCATTATTTTGATGAACTAATTAATTCACATTAGTTACACACAGACTCAACTGTTTTCACATACATTGCTGTCAATTCAAACTTAATTTAAGGAATAAAAATATTGGGAATTTCATTTCTTCTCAGTAGTTAAAAGAGGTCTTGTCATTTTGAGACAATGATTTTATTTTTATGTGCGTATTATGGTGTATCACTATCACATAACTTTTGGGGATTATTTTCTTTACTATCACCTATTCTTATTATTTTCTGAGTTATATATCAGATTCATTATTTTGATAAACTAATTAATTCACATTAGTTTCACTCAAACTCAACCAGTGGCGTAGCCAGCCCAAAATTTTGGGGGGGGCCAAATTTGAAAATTTTAGAAATTATATTGGGTTTAAAACACCCGTTCTTCAAGCGCAAAACAACAACAGTTGGTCAACAAGCAAACTGATTCAATTACTCAGCTGGATTTTTGTGAATACAAAATCCATTAATAAACAATTTTTTATTTGAAACAACAAATATTAACAACGCAATTTAAATAAGTAAAATACATCGCCCCGATTAAAAGTCCATCCTTCGCTTCCCGCTAACTATGCTCGACACAACTCGATTAATTTTCTCCTCGGTGACCATTTCACGGTGACAGTGAAGCACACACAAATCAGAAAGGCGATTGGACGTCATTGATGAGCGCAGCCATGTCTTTACCCGTTTCATGCAGGAGAAAGACCGCTCAGCCTCAACGGTGGTTGCTGGTAGCGTCATAACGATCTGTATTGCGGTGTACACGCTTGGATAATCTCGAGCGCTCAAAAGAAGCCCCTCCAAACATTCGTCGTTAACGTCGGAACTTAAAGAAGTTCTCCACAGTCTCACTTCATTCTGGAGGTTATCCAATAAATACAGATGCTCTACCTCATCCACGTGAACTGGTTTGTTCGGTGGAAGAATTGATAGCAATGAAAAAAATGATGGGTTTTCAATGAAGCGTTCCCGAATAGAGCAGCTCAAGCCGTCGACGTATGGGAGATATACGGAACGTTTAAAATACTGGGATGCTGAATCAGCACAGACATTGTCGCGATACACTTGTACTTCGACTACTCTGGGTATTGTCAACTCTTTCAAGCCAGCTATTTCACAAGCTTCTTTGTAAATATTCAATGCGATTTCAGAGTCATTGCGTTCTTCAGCGATAACGCTCTGAAGAGAGGATGTGAGGTTCTTTACTGACGGCACACTGACTCCGACCGCCTGAAGTGCGCGCGCTAGTGGCTCCATTAGTGCCGAATATCGACCAATCAAACATACGGCGTAGATAACCGACGACTTTTCTAGAGCAGATTTCAGAGAAAAAGCCTTCGCCCGCGTCTCACTGTTAGCATCTCTCGCCAAAGAATCAAGAGCCTCAAGTACTCGTTTGAAGTTGCATTTGAAGATTCGGATGCTCTTGTACTTCTCAGACCATCTGGTGGGGCAGAACAAAGGGATGTTAATTCCTAAACCCGCGCGCCTTTTAGGGCTCTCCCTGAAAAAACGAATAGTCTCACGAATGATATCACAGGTGCTTCTGATGATTGCAACTTTACTTTGGTCATTTATGACCAAATTCAAACAATGAGAAGCGCAGTGCACAAATATTGCGCGCGGGTATTTATCACGAATGCGTTTTTGCACACCGCTGACGTGACCTGCCATTGTCGTTGCACCATCATAGCCTTGCCCCACAAGTTTTTGCAAATCCACTCCTATACCAGAGAGGTGGGTCAAAATATTTGAGGAAATTGATTCGGCAGAAACAGAATCCATTTCCACTAATCCTGTGAAGCGCTCGCACACTTCACCACCTTTCACATACCTCAAAACGATGCTTAGTTGTTCTTTCCCAGAAATATCACATGATTCGTCGGCTATTACGGACACAAACGATTTATTAGCCTCCATAACGATATCTTGCACTATCATGTTGCTTGCTACCTTGAGAATTTCATTTTGTATCATCGGGCTTGTATACTTAGCGTTTCCGGCCATTCGAGCGAAATGCCTTTTCAAATCTTCATCCCCTGCGTCGATACAAAATAGAAGAAGGTTCACAAAATTTCCACTATCCCCGGAATGTCCGCGCAAGGATATGTTACCCGAAGCACAGAACATGACAGTCTTGACAATGGAAGTCATTATTCGTCTGTTTTCTTTTGTTTGCGTAGCATATTGGGCCTCCATGTTTGCACGCACATTTTGACCAGTTTCCATGCTTTTGACAAAATTTTTCGCAGCTATATTTGATTCTCGGTGGTAATTTGTGTCTCGATGTGCTACAGCCTTTTCCATAAATTTTTTGTAGTCAATGCATGGTCTTGTAACAAAGGCAGTGTCCCTGAGAGTTCCATGCTTCAAACGTGCTTGCATGACTATGCATATCTCACACAAACCACCCCCATCAGAGAGTTGGGTGTAAACTAACCAACTGCAAAATCTGTTATCGTCAAGCCATTTTTTGAGAAATTTACCACGACTTTGTCTAACAGTATCCAGAATCGTCACGTTTTTCGGACCATCCGAAGTTAGAAGCCTGTATCTCTCCGCATCGGTAAGCTGTGTATGTTTCTTAAGAACAAATCCAAGATCGTTTGTTTTGCCTTCGTTGATTATTAGTTCATCTTCGGGAATAGAAGTGATAGACGTAACTGACGTAACCGGTGCATCCACAGCCTGAGAAGCGCTTATTGATGTATTTGAGGAAAGCGAGTCTTTATTTCGCTGGAAAAAACTATCTAATTTCGCCTGTTTAAATTTAGCCATCGAAGTAATTTGGTCATCAAAATTCAAGCGTTTCGAATAAAAATCCGGCGAGAACAAATCAAGACCGAGCAACTGACCGAAAGCTTGCGAAACAGTCTTTCCCATACTGCTCATAAGAGCGAACGGTCAAGTCTTTGTGCCGTAACAATGACAATCAACAAGCGTGACGAGACAAGATGCCACAAAACTGGTGGATTAGGAATGGAATTCTTGAAATTTTGGGGGGGGCCATGGCCCCTCTGGCCCCCCCTGGCTACGCCTATGAACTCAACTGTTTTCACATACATTGCTGTCAATATAAACTTAATTTAAGGAATAAAAATATGGGGAATTTCATTTCTTCTCAGTAGTTAAAAGAGGTCTTGTCATTTTGAGACAATGATTTTATTTTTATGTGCGTATTATGGTGTATCACTATCACATAACTTTTGGGGATTATTTTCTTTACTATCACCTATTCTTATTATTTTCTGAGTTATATATATTAGTCATGGAAAATAGTAGGAATATAGTGCATGGCATCATACATAGTGTGACTCTGATAGTTTTACAATCATAGTATTTTATTGGCTAGAATTGAAGTCACTTTGATAAATATACTGTATGTTTCATTCTTCGTAGAATAATTAATTACTCTAATCTCATTTATTTATTCGGTTAATTATGAAATTTCTTACTTTTTTTAAAATCATTTTTACATTTTTATTATTATTTTAGGAATTGTCTTCAAATTGGGTGCGGAACGTTCCTAAAATGGTTCGTCGTCGTGGTGCTATTATGCCTGCACCTGTGTCATCTAATCCCTCTACTCCAGTACCTACTGCACCACTTGATGTCAACCATGCCCAAATATTATGGTCTGCCAGAGCCTCAAAGGTTATATAATTGTTTTTTTTATAAGTAATTAAGTTCTGCTGATGTTGAGGATAGACTTACAAAAGTAATGAGTGTGATGCCGAGTTATATCTCTCCAATGGGTATAATTAAGGAGAGTGATATAGCAAGCATTTGGCACTAACTTGTGGCAATTTTTCTTCAGGATAACAAACCTGCTACACCTATGAGAAAACTTCCTCCAATTAAAACTAGAAGAGGAGCAATGGTACCACCCCCACCAATGAGTAAGTCTTCTTTTTATCTGTTTCATCTATTTTTTTTTATTTATTGTACTTTTATACTTGTTCACTTTATTCCAGGGGTTCTTTTGAGCCTCGAGCTTAAATTCATGTACATACGGCCTCGTGATCAACCTACCGTCCAGCAAATGTTGAGTACCTACTACTGACATGCAACATGTAGGCCAGGGGTGGGCAAGGTTTTTGGACCAGGGGCCTAGACTGGCGTGCCATCGCCATGTAAGTGTAACATAGAGTTACATTTTAGGAACAATATTTGCAGTATTACAAAAGTAAAATTAGAGAACAATAAGCCTTGTGCCAAAACTAAATTCAATTCCAATCTCAGCAATTCCTTGAGCTATTTTTCAGCTAGAACATCAAAATTTGGTTTTAGTTTAGTTGTAGCAGCATGAGGCGGGCCAGATTGAATTACCCAACATGTCAGATGTAGGCTCACTGACAATGACAATATGACGATCTCGGTTGATGTCAAATTGACTTTGTATTTTGCAATTTAGTTTTAATATATTAATTACATTACAGGTGCCGAACCTACAAGAACATCCACCCACAATGTTGAGTTTCATCAACCTCAAATGCATGAACAAACCATACCAGGTTTAGTTGGAGGTGATATTTATCAAGGTAAAGTATTGTTTTTTTACTTACCGTATTCCATTAAGCTTTGTAGCTGATAATAAATAATTATTTTTGTTGCTGATATACCCGTTAAAATTTCCAGTTTTAATATTGTCGGACTTAGTTGAATTATTTTCTGGTTTATTTAGAATATTGTAATACATCTTGCTGATTGTGACTTTCAGTAGCTGTTTTATGGTTTGTTGCATTTTTCGTTTGTGAATAAATTTATTCGTTTTTATCTACTTACAGATGAGCCAATGAATTTTTCATTTGCTGCTCCTGTCATGTCCCACATGCCGTTCTCAATTATTGATAGTAACTCAACAATAGCAGCTTCTAATGCTAACACTCTCGAAGCAAGCCATGACGTTCATGACACATCGTTGTCTAGACCTTATAACCTACGATCCAGTACAAAAAATAAGACGAATCAGTCCAAATCTACAACATCCTCAAAAAGATCAAGTGGAAGACGCAGTAGCATGATCAAAATGACACCAACAACAACAACTGTGATGCGTCAAGCATGGTAGAAAAACAGGTGCTTTCAATAGTTTGTTTATGTTATCCAATTGGTAGTATTCATGTCATGTATAGTGAAAGTGTCACTGAATTTGTCAATATACTTAAAATCAGGGATTGCATTGGTACAAATGTAATCTACATATGACTTGATATTTGCTCCTTCAGTGAAAATATATTTGATTTAGCACGCAACATTTGAATTTCATGATGCACAATATTTTATAATATAGATTGAAATATTAACTTTTCTGTAATTTTAATTTGCTACAAATTTTACAAATAATTTAAAATAATAGCTTCTCAGTAGATTTCACTAAAACAAAATTCCATTTTTTTCAATAAGTTGAATCCTGGATATTGCCATTTTTATTACGGATAGAAACCATTACATGTTTATGTTCTATACATTTTGTATACTTGTAAATGTTCCTCATAATTTTTGCATGGTTGTATTATTTTTATTTTCTTTATGCACATTTTGGTATGAAGCATCAAAGCAGTATCCTATTTTTCTTTTCTAAGAAGCCAATCATTGTCCGTCCATCCTGCCTATTTGCAGTATATTTATTAACTATCAACTGATAATAATTGTGGCTCCATTAACACACAACACACAGACCTTATCGTGCCAATGACCGTTGTCTTGTTTTGTAGAATCTGACAATATTTTTACCATGCACAAACTTTTTTTATTATTTTGTTTGTTTATGATCATAAGAGGTTACAGGCCAAGGTACGAATTGTGTTTTTCTATTTGCTGTTCATGTATTGCTATTTCCTTACCTACATTCATATATATGACTATTGACTTTTATATCAAGTCCAGACTAACTTGAAATAATCTCTCATTTTGTTTCTGAAGCGTTTCATACTTTTTTGCCAAAATCATTTCAGAAGTATCTGTAAATTTATTTTTCTTTTTTATGCCACCAATTATTGTTATTACATTTTAACAATCGGTCCAATGCCATCGTTTATCAAAAAATTTTGATATTTTCTGTGGATCTATACAAGATCATTTTAAATTAGTCTGGTTCTTTGTGAGTTTGCCAATGCACATTTTGCCTCGTTTGTCATTAATAATATTGCAAAAAAATATAGGTGCCTTAGTATTACTACTTTATTATAAAATGTTTTGTATTCCTTGACCAATTTTTACTACCGTCCTATCATCTTGTACATACTTTTTTATATAAATGATAATGCTTCATTCAATTTCTGGCCATGTCCAAAAGTTTCTGTTCCTATTGAATATCATTATTAGCACCATTGGCTAAGTTTTGAAATCATGTAATTTGCCTTATATTGATTTTTTAATCTAACTTTTGTACAGAAGTGCTGCTCCATTTTGTTGCTTGCTCTATGTTAATTGTATGTTACTCATTCAGACTTAAGTCCAAACACTTGAATCATGCAAAATAGCACAGATAGCAGCGGTTACCATGACCAACAGATAACTGCTCAAATGCTAGCATCAATCAACTCACTGAGTAATCTAACAGTAGTAAGATATTTTCAAAAGATTGTACTGATCTATAGCTCCGCAATTTATTAGCTAATTGGCTTCAATTAATCTATGAAAGATGCACAGTATATATTCATGTTGGTGTAATCATTGTTCTTAGCTTATGCCTGAATTTTCATGACCAATAAATAAATGTGAGCAAGTAATGCTGGTATCAATTACATGTATACTCAAAATACGCCAGGGGCATTAAAAACTACAGACATGTTTGTTGGGGGCTCGTTCATCACACACATAAAATATTAGTCAAGTAAACTCTTTCATGAAGTTCAAAATGCAGCAGCTTTAGGCACTTGCTGATCAAAATCATAAGTACCAACACAAATTAAACGAACATATTGCTGCGATATGGTAGTTTATCAAGTTAATGGTGTAGTGGAAAGTCAACGAAGTTTTTCTCTCCGTAGAGTCTCGAAACAGAACAACAGAAACTCTGTTGTGATTTCGTTTTTGCTTCTATTTTTCTCGGAACTTCTCAAATATTTAATGTCTTATGCCCCTCGAACTCGATGGTTTTCCAGTATAAATGCACTGTCATTTATTTATACACGATGTCGGTGCAGTTCAACTCGGTGAAAATTTTACCTAGGTTCAGGAAAAACAATAGCAATACGTAGCCGTACGCGTACATGATTTGAATAAAAATATATCTGTCAATAGCATATGTACTAAAAATGATTACGTCTTCATGGACGTTTGTTGCGGGGACAACATCATAATTTTAAGCTGCAGACAGTGTTCCCTCTAAAGTGTGCGCGTGTGCGCGCGCACACAGCTTTCAGAGGTCGCGCACACGCATAGATTTACTGCGCACAGACATATTTCGATGTAATGTAACAATGTTCTCGGTTGGTAGGTTGAGAAAGTTTGTTGTTGGCCCACTTATTACCCGGTTAGAACGCCAAAATTTCTTCATTGATTTTTGCACAAATATAAGTCATTTCCAAAAGAGTGCGCACACACCAAAATTTCTGCGCACACATACTACAAAAAATTAGAGGGAACATTGGCTGCAGAGCAAATTTTCCCCCAGTAGGGCAATAAATTTGCTAATAATAGACAATAACACCACTCCGCTTTACACCCGAAATGGGCTATAAATTATCCCAGTATTGAAAAGAGCTCGATTTTGCAGCTATGTAACAAAATGAACCAATTTCTACTCTGATACTTGTCCACACAGCGTGCATAAATACGCTTTTGCAAATTTTTTGGTTGATGGAAAATGTACATTGCGATAGAAACGCTCGCGATATCCACGACTTTATATTGCTGGGTCGAGAGATCAATTGAATCGGTGCGATAAGATGCCGAAATTGATAACGATTGTCGTACTGGCCTTTTTCAGATAACATAACGGATATTTTTCTAAACGAGATTCAAATGTGCATAGGGCGAATTGATTCTTTGATAGATGATATTCCCGCCTCATTACAGACAATACAAATTCGATAAGAGAAAAATAGCATGTTGCGGAGACATGCACCTTTGATGTGTTTGCTGTACTCTTCTACCCTTGCTTGGAGTACCTTGTAATTATTTTTAGATGCTGATCAGCGACGCATGAGATTAGCTGAATGTCGATCCATATATACGCGTTTAAGCAAGTTGAACTAGGCTCGTGTGAAACTATTGCATAGACGCGGATAGATTTGAGTTGTTTTATATTTTTTATCATTCATCAAATTTTTCCCAGCTCCCATTAATTAATATTTATTCGGAAGTTTGAGAGTGCATAGAATCATTTATCACATTCCCAAGATTTGTTTTTTTAACTTAGGCTACACTTCGCTTTCACGCATTGTACAAAACTTCAAAAGTTCTATGCATTTCCATCATCTCCCCATTTTGACCAAACTTTGGTTATCCATTTCCGCGTCTTTTTAGAAAGATAACGTCATAGACTAGCAGCCGAAGGTTTTTTTGGGGGTATCACCCTGCATATCGTGTATCGCCGTAAAGATCTTGTCTCATTAGTCATAAATCATTGACATTGCAATAAATTAATCGCACGAGATTTCATAATGACTAACACCGATTAGACTGCATAAGCTATTGATGATGTTTATGTCTTAGGCTTCCAATACATTCGTTAACCTTGGAATTCACACTGTGAGGATTTAAAACAAATGTCCGACTTTCTGCACTGAACGCAAATTGGTCTGTTCTTCAAGGTGATGTGGTATTATATGACAACATAAACAGCAGGAAATTTCTCTGTCAACTTACGTGTTTCATGTAACACAAGTCTATTCTTTCCAGCGCATTTGAATTCCAGCGAAAAAAGTTTACGACGACTCCTTAATGCTGTTTGAATTATACTTATGCGTCATCGATTGTACGATTTCTTGGCGAAATAAAGAAGGTGCAATTTTTTCCTAAAATGTTACTGCTAAATATCACCTGTTTGTCAACAATAATACCATTTGAGGTAATTACATAATTACTAAAGCGAAGTAAAACAGAAGATTCGGTCATATTTTTTATTTTCATAAGTAATGAGTTAGTTTTTGTTTGCATGTAGTGTATGTTCATTTTGGTGAAAAACTACTGACTGACTATCGTACAAACTTTACTCTTCAAAGTTCAAACATGGCCAACTTCCGATCTACATCTGAAAATTTGCACCTACTCGTTTTTAAACTTGCCAAGACCGAAGTATTCATTTAAACATATTTATTGTAATCAACGATGCAAGTCGGATTATTTTTATAAACACCAAAGTCGATGGAAAATCTCCAAAAATGACATCATTTACGGTTTGCAGAGTCGCCTGTAGGCTAAGGCTAACTAATCTCATACCCATCATGGACCAAAACCCTGACGAGCGGCCATGTTTCGCCATAGGAATAGGTTGTTTTATCGACTTTTCTTTCTCCCGGGATAAATATGTATACCATATCCGATCCCAAATCCTCCTACCCCAACGACTAAATCCTGAATTTGCTCCCACTGTTAATTTTGTACGCCGCAAGAGGTCGCGTGCAGGATATTTGTCAAGCGACAAGCCCTTACGAAGGCGCGAAAACGCGAATTGGCGGGTTGTTGTCGGGGTGTCTGCGTTTGTTTTTTCGGCTTCGAATACGGGATGTTGGTGTTTATTTAAAACCTTTTCATATTATGACCCTGTATAGGCTACCAGACATGCGACAACCCATATATATTTCTGTATTTTTTTGTTATCCAGTTATCTGGATTTTATAAAGCATTGGTCACTATTGTTGTAACTTCGAATGGTGAAATTTAGGTACGGTACCGTAACTCTGCCTTTGGGTTAACTTATTGCAGTATGTCATAACTCTTGTTCCAACAAACGAAAAAAAAAATTTGTGAACGCGCAGATATTAAGGATTGGAATATCTGTCCGCCATATACCGAGACCACAAAAAATGACCTCATATTTCAGTATTTAGACAATGCAGGAACTGAGGAATGCGAGAACGGGAGAATTCGGGTTATGTAAGGGAGAGTGGGATTACAGATTTATTACAACCTGAACCTCGTAATGGTGTTACAAGACACAATAAAATTTTGACTTTAAATTTTACAGTGAAAAATATCAGATAAAGAAAATAGTCCAAGATAGAACTTCATTAAACACTTCTTTCTTTGTTCGCATATCAACCAAATTTCGAGTATGGTATAGGCAGATAGGAACTACTGAACTAGGTAAAACACCGACCCCAGTACGGCACAGTTAAAAAATACCAGGAAATTCTCGATATTTGAATATTAACTATTACTGTATTATAAAGATAAATACAAACCCTTTTACAGTAGAGCACAGTTTTCTGATTCCAAAATGTCCCAATATTTGGTTCAATAAAACAAACACTTTATTTGTTTGAATTGCATTTTTTTGCTGAAAGCTCTTGAATGCGTTAAAATATTTTTTTTTTTCGTGTAACAGATTCTTTTTTCCACGGAACTCAACTGTGACGTTTTAAAATAGCTCTTTCTTTTAGTTTATTTTGCAGTGCCGATCAATGTAGAGGCCCAGACTGTCTCGTAAAGGAGGGTTTGCACTAACTGTTATAACTGATATCTTTTTATTTGGGGACTGGAATCAAAGAGCTGTGCTGTGCTGCTTTCAGTACTGCAGTAGGAGACAGTCTGACTGTGCTGCCCCCATGCCCCTCCAAGTTCTTTCCTTTGCATTTTACATTTTTTTGCTAAAAGTTTTTTGTCAGCATATCAAACACCCTCGTTTCCCTTTCAAATAGAATGGTTTTTTATATATTAAATATCGGGACATCATCTCATTATCTGTTTCACTTCTTTATATTTTGCCACATTTTTAAATGTTCCTAATGTTATTTTTTGTAGTGAATTTTTCAACATTTTGATGCCGTTGTCTTTTTCATGATGACAAATTCCAACAAAGAAGAAGAAGAGCATTCAATTGCTTCTGAGGCATCGGAAGTTGTGAAGACTGACAAGATGCCTCTAAAGAAAATCAAGCCAAACAGTGAAATGGACTTGTTCCCTGTTGTTCCTGTTCTTTTTGTTCAAGAATCATTGATATTAGAAGCGGCTAAAAAAGGACTAACTGTTTCATCAAAATACGCAGTACCAAGCAAATACAAAAAGAGAATGGCCTCTACTTATGCAAATTGTGCTTGGTTTTATTCTGGTAAAGCAGTAAAAAAAGTTGAAAACAATAAAGACAAAAATCCTAAAAGAGTTTACAAAGTTGCAAAACGAAGACTACCTCCATCCAGAAAATTATTACTGACTGCTCATCAAACTAGCGCATTAAAAATGAGAAAACCAAACAATATGTATGAAGTGGAATATATTGCAGACATTCGAATAGTGAAAGTATGTTTTTAAACATTACGAAACTGAAAAAAATTTATTTTCAGAAAACATTCTTTTATTTGCGATATTTGTTAGTTTTCATTCAAATACTATTGAATATTGCTTCAAACTATGATTCAATATCAACTTAAAGAGCACATATTTCTTTATAATATTTTCAAACAAGATTTTTCAAAATTTCAGTATTTGCCCTCTTCTCTCAAACCTTTGTATTGCTATTAGATCTTTTGCTTACAATATTCTCGCAAATACACAATTGGCAAGAGTCATCAGAGTGACATATGGTGAGGACATCAACAAGTATTGTATATATTTTCTATATTCAATGTTTTGTTTTTAGAATCAGAGATATTATTTAGTGAAGTGGGTTGGATGGCCAGAAGAAGCAAATACTTGGGAATCATCTGTCAATCTAAGTTGTCATTGTCTAATCAAAGAATTTCATGAAGATTATGATTCACAACTGAATAGTTTTTTTACGAAGGAAAACCTTTCATGGCATAAAGTGAGAGAACAGGCATATTTGTTTTACTGATGATAGTCTTGACTTCATTGAATAACAATGTTGATTCGACCAAACAATTTTAGCTTGTTTTTTTGATTCAACAATTACATTCTTGTAAAACTGAGTAGTCATTCAGTCTCTAATCTTGTTTCGTGTTTGAATGAAAGCTTCAGAAATATGATACAAGTTTGTATTGCATTTTGTTCCACAGTACCTATTCTAAGCCATATGTTTTATAATGAAGAAATGCTTCCATTTAATGAATTTTGGAAACAGCTATGGTAATCTTTCACTAGTAATAGTGGATCTTGCCCACTTAATGACTGGAAGCTCAAATTAATATTTTTGTAACTCTGCTCGACTTTGATGAACAGTCTTTGAATACTTCATCCTTCAATAGGCGACAATCTTACTAGCAATTTATACTAAGAAGGTATTTGAAGAATGTGTCAGACTCAAACCGTTGTATATATTTTAATTTCTAGTGTCAATTGTCGATAATGCCAATTTCTCAAACTTTTTCTTATTGATTGATGTTATAAGCGATTCATTTCTGTATTCTTTCTATCACTGTTTCAGTTACTGCTGGGAAGGAATGGAATCCACCAAAACACATGTACACAACGACTCTTCAATGCAATTCCAAAATCATTTAAATATCTATCAACATATGGTAGGAAAAAATCAGAACTTCGAAACCAATTAAAGGCTTGGCAAGATGTTGTCAATGAATCTTCACAGGGCCTTCCATATGTGGTTGTGGAAAATGAAGTCAATATGGAGGTTTGATTGATTTCTTACTCAAATATAGTCAAAAGATAATGGGAGCATCTATGATCAGTGATAAGGGGTGAGAAACTTTCTCACATTCATAAATTGGTTTCAGATCTGACACGATTGCTATCAAAACAAATAAACTCCCTTTCATAAGCAAACGGGATGATGGGATGATTAAAGATTACGCCTGACAAAAATGTCTTCAAATATTAAAAAACAAGTTGAAAATCACTGAGCCATCTCATTGAAAAAAAATCATGGGCTATGATTAGTCTACTTGTTTAATTGATTTATAATTAATTTTACTACATAGCCTGTTAGGGGACGATGATGGAGTATAGGGTGCTGTAAGGCATAGGTTCTCAAAGTGCTCCGCACGGAGCCCCAGGGCTCCGCGAGAGAAACCTAGGGGCTCCGCGAGCTATTCGATCACTTTTCAAAATACTGACTTGGCTAATTTTGTAACTGTTCAAAGGAGCAATAACAGCTTTGATAAAATTTGACAACAATATAGCCTCGAAATATGGCAAAAAGGCGGAATTAAAAAATGACATTATGTAGTAGGAGCGCGGCCAGGATTATCAAGAGGGAGGGGTTCAAATTTGGAATTGGAAATTTCTACGCAACATTCTTCGCGATTAAAAAAAAAAAAAAAACGGATAACGAGATTTCTGTTGCGTAAAATAATTACTCAATCCATGACCAATGCGAGCATTTAAAGTGTTTATTTGTGCTCATCGTCACTCACGTTTGATTCGAGATTACTACTAGGATTACTAAAATGAAAGAATACTATTCTAAAATAACATAAAATACCCAAGGTCTGGGCAAAATATGAACAATTGTAATTTATTTTATTGCATGCGGCTGAAAGGTACATCGCATGCACAATTGACTGTGTTTCGATTTCACAGTTACTATGATGAATAACCAAAGTAAACCTAACATAACACCAAATTTTGTGATTCACAATGTCTATAAAAGTCTTATAGTGTTATCTTCCATTTTAAGTTTTAGTTTAATATTTTAGAATGCCGCTTTCCAATCAAGAAATTTGATTTGCGGATTTACCTCTTTATTATTATTTTTATTATTTCGCCGCCGATGACTATAATATGGTAACATGTTTTTTTACATTGAACTCATAATTCCCCACAGAACAAAAAAGCAATTATCGTTGTCATTGTGGAACAATACATGTATATGTCAATGGAAATTTTTGATTTAGGGAGAATAAACATCGGCGTAAAGATGTTTAAGGTTTAAAACACGCCATACTGACGAAAACAATCGGCGATTGTAACAAAATGCAATTGCGCACGTTATTAGCGGCCTTTCAAGTCTTCCAAAAATGTCAAAAGGGAAAAGATTCGACCCCTAATTTATTAATATGTTTGTCAAGTGTCAAATTTACAGCTTTAGTATATATAATTTATATTTGAAATTTAGATTTATTTATGACTTGTATTAACCCTATTAAAAAGGTGTAGCATTTAAATTAAGTAAAGTACTTTCAACTTACTCAGGAATATTAATTTGAAAGTGCCAATTTTAACATTTATTTTGGGGCTCCGTGAATAATGGTCAACCTTTTCAAGGGCTCCGCAACACCAAAAGTTTGAGAACCCCTGCTGTGAGGGGTCAATGGTTGATAAAAATTTGAGAACCACTGATCTAAAATAACCATATTTTTGTTTTAGTGAAATTCAATTTATAATAATCAGTGCATTTCTTAGCTGCCTCCTCTAGACTTCACCTATATTGCACAAAATGTTGCTGGCAACGGTGTGTCAATACCTGACGATCCGTTGATGGGATGTGAATGTGTGAATATGTGTGATCAATTGTCTGGAAATTGTTCCTGCAATACAAATGGCTATTCACATCAGAAACCCTTATACTGTGATGGTCTCATAAAGCTTAAACCTGGGAAACCTATTTATGAATGCAATTCAAGGTAATTTATGTATTTGTCATCATTTTATAGAAAGTGTTGAATTTACACATACTGATATTAATCTTTCGCACAGTTTACTGTTGTACAATGTTTATATTGGGTTTTTATTTGGGTGGTTTCACAGAATGAAAGCCAGTACAATGATTGATGTATGTTTGTACTTAAATTCACCCAAGTTATCTCGATTTTTTTTATTCATTATGCGATATACATTGTGTTTACCATTCTGATCCATAACCGGTGTTTCAGTGTGTATTCTATAAAATTTATAGATCAAATTCAGCCCTCCTTTTCCTAGGCATATTTCAAGAGTTTATAACATGAACATCTCAAAGTGAGAACAATTATTTCCATTTCATGGTCTAATTAACAGCTAAGTGGTATTTTACTGTACATATTTGCCAACACCTTTCCCAAGCTATATTGTATGTAAGCATAGCAACACTAAAAAATTGGTTGATCAATATTTAAAATGTTGCTGTATTTTTTGGACGATGTATTATTAGTGCTTACAGTTGGATATTTCAAAAATAAACTTTGAAAGCTTTGATTCAAAATTTTCTTGTTGATGCATTAATATGTAACAATGTAATGATGTTGCATTTTAATATAACTTTTTTTTTGCATAGTGAAAAAATTAATTTTGCCCGACCTAATCTTACTTTATTCAGGTTAGAGTTTCGTGATTTCAATTTCCCATCTTCTTTCTACTTAGGTGTAGGTGTGGTCCTGACTGTCCAAATAGAGTAATACAGAAGGGTAGTAAGTACACACTTGCTATTTTTCAAACACCAAACGGCAAAGGATGGGGAGTGAAAGCCTTGCAACCCATTCCAAAAGGTGCCTTCGTCATTGAATATGTAGGAGAGGTAAGAGTAAAATTAACTGTATTAATTAAGTACAGTATGTACTCCTTCAAGATGACAATATTTCATATATCAGCAGAGCAGAGCTGGGTGACTGGTATGACATCACAATAGCTTTGGCTCAGGAGTCTCATATTTTCTTCAGAGCTGTGCTCCGGCTCCATATCCATTTAGGATTTTTGGTATGACCACTATCATTAAACATCAGCTCAATTGCAGTGTAGCAGAAGTGAGACTCAAAACCATGATATAAGGATTTCAAATTTTAAAATAAACTTTCAAATATAAGAGTTTGACTTGAAACTTTTAAATCCATATTAGAAATTGAAGTTAAAAAAATAAGCGTAAGCTGAAAAGGATAAATTTTTGAAAAAGGTTATAACTGCTTTTCCATATTTTACATTATTGGAACGATGACACAAATGATTTTTCATCTGCGAACGTACACGAAATACAATGAATAATTCTCGTAAAAAGTACATGAATATAAAAAAAGAAACGAAAAATATGCTAGCGCTTCCCACCTAATTTTGAATGAACGATATAATCCTGGAAATTAATTTTGAAAAAGAAGTTCTCAAATGTCAGCCATCCATTGGCGATAAAATCGTTTGGGCACAAAGGCAATCTCACATTATATGTCCATGAAAAGTAAAACTCTTATTTGTGTATTTCAATGTTAATAAAATCATTTCCTTTCTTGCCTCCTGACTCGTATTATTGATAAGGATCAAGTCCTGAGTTTGTAAAGTCTAGAAACCTCTTGTATATGTATATTACATTTCTTTTGAGCGTCCAAAGAAAAACAACACGTAACCGCTTTTCGGCATCGTGGTTTCGTTTTATGTATTTTTTGAAGAGAGTGATGAATCATAATCGACAATTTACTTTCGTTTCTTTCGCTGATTCGGCAATCGTTATTATTTGGGGTTTTCGTCGGCCGAAAAATAAATATCATTCTGTGATATATTTTTAGCCAACTTTCTTCCATATTTCCACAATTAGCAAATTATTACTTATTAAGAAACTATGAATATTGTTAGTTTTGTTTCTTATTATTTGATACTGAATCTTGTGCTATCCCCATCCCGATGTGTAAAAAACATATTCCAAATAACGGTATCAGCTTTCTATACGGAAAGTGATGTCGGTTTCAGCGCCAAGTTTAAAATTAATGAAAACCAAACATATCGTAATTAATGACAAACTGAAACAAGTAAACAATACATAAAATAAACATGGATTAAGAAAGTTATTATTTAAAGCAGACAATATGATCATAAAATTCCGTGAAACGCTGTTGGAAGATTCGTCTAGTTCGTAAAATAATGCTCTATATTTACATTACCTCGCCGAACTATGCCTTGTGTGGTATCAGAACTTTCTGAATGGTAAGGGAACCAGTACCTGACAAACTTTCGCTTTCATTCAGATATTTTTGCACTAGCATTGCATGCACTTTAGTCACGGAGCCACTCTCGTTCATAGGAACGGCGTCGCATTCTAACTTCAGGCCAACGCCGCCGAGCGTTTTCGTGGGAAAGTGGGTCGGAGTGCTTGTATAAAACATCATACTAAATACAGGAATTTTGCCATTAATGCAAAATCTCGAATAGCTTTGTCTCCCATGTCTGCACAACATAGCGTATAATTTCCGCTAATATCGTTGTGTAATGCAAAATTGGGTTACAGAATTACTCGCAGATGGTTTATTATTTGCCAATAATATATTCGCATGCAAATTATTGGTCAACTTTAAACATTTTTGCTCCAGAAACAAAATAAAAAATGGCGATTTTACAGTCTATAAAAATAACTGCGAAAGTGCCTTGCAGTTTTCTCAAAAAAGCGCGCTAATAGACAGTGAACACTCGTGTTCGGTGTATTTTTTATTGTTTTAGACAGATTTCTGATATACAGGGGTAGTCGAACATAATTCAAGTACCGATTTGGGACCTCCAGAAGTATGCGCACCAAGATGGCGGACAACCTGAACATAGTATGTGTGTACCGGTTAGGATTCAGGTTGTGCGCATACTTATGGAGCACCCCGATTTGTTCGAGTAGCGGAACTTTTTTTCCACAAGAAACAATAGTAATTATTCAATACATTGCAGAGTCCCAAAATATAAATAAAACTTGTACCTAAACAACAATAATTGATGTCGCAAGAAAAGGCACAAAAATATCTAAGAACGTGTTATCGTTCTGACTTGAGCTAATGCTTGAATGGTTGTGAGGCAGTCAAGATGCGCGGTTCGAGTATGTTCAGGTGGCGTCATCCAGAGATGCCGTAACCCAATACTGGGCTTTTGCGAATATATTCTAAGAAATTAGCCCATTGACATTGTTATTTCAGCTAAATTCCGCCTATTTTACCCCATCTTATAATTATCCATCTATACTAAATAACATTTAAGCGCTATTTCAGACGCTGTAAATTGTAAGAAATGCAAAAATTTCCAGTTATGCTCGGTCACGATTGGAACGGACGATAAAAAAAACAAATAATTACCAATTTATACATCCGCTTTTTAAATGTTCCTAATGGTATTTTTTGTAGTGAATTTTTCAACATTTTGATGTTGTCTTTTTCAACATTTTGATGTCGTCTTTTTCAACGATACATCCGCAGTAGATACTAAATAATATCCAAAGGGTGCCCCGCAAAAATTACAGAATTGCGCTAAACATATTTAATATATGATGGAATATTCAGCATATTGTATTTATTATAAATGTTTTATTGTCTATAAATTTTAAATGCCGTGTATATGAAATGAATCAATAAATTCATTCTACCTTTCTATGTCGTTTACTTTTACTTTCTGTTAAATAGTGTCCGCCTCTGTTGTTACGTAACGATTTCGTGAGTGATTTTTTAGTATTTTAAAGGAAAAGCAGGTATAGATGATGGAGAAGAGTTGACCTTTTGCCATTATTCTTTGGGCCCACATGTTTGCAAACTTTTGTTAAAAAGCATAAAGTACACATTAAAGATCACAAAATAGAGTTTTATTCAAAGGCAGCAATTTATTTCGTGTAAGTGCGCCTTGAATCTTTCCTTTATAATTTGGCGCCGCATACACAAAAAGTTTAAGAACCGCTGATCTAAGCGATATTTCAAACGCTGTAGATTGCGATAAATTGAAAAATTTCCCGTAACGATCGGAAGGGGCGATAAAAAACAAATAATTACTAACAATTAATAATATTTCCTGTAAGATTATTACCACGCCGCGCAAACTATATCTCGACTATGATAAAATAAAAGTACGATAATAATTGTAAATATTTTCATTCGGAAGCGTCCTCGGACGTGTTATAAGAACTTCACGTCGGCGCTGATTTGAATCCTTTCATGTCGTCTAAGATTTATTACGGCGGCGCACACGACTATCTTCAATTACGATAAAATATAAGATATCTGTAAAATATTTTTAATCAAAACGTGGACGGCGGCGAAATAGTTTGTGCGCGATATTCGATATTCCTATAAACGCTAAACTCGATATTCGGAGATGGTGATATTCGAAAATATTAAAATATCAAATTCGAATTAGACATCACTGGCGTCATCTCACTCAGCCGCATGCTTGGCTCGGCTCGGGTGGTCAAGCTCCGAATTTCCGCTCGAGTACCGCGGAATTTTTGATTTTGGTCGACAAACCAATTGTTCGAGTTCAGAGATGTTCAGATTACCGAGATATCACTGTATATAAATATTTGCTCCTACATTTTGATTTCTTTATAGAAAGCTTTTCATCACAAGCAAGTGAGAAGTGGTTGAAAATTTGTGTGACCCACTGATATGCGTGTGTCACGAGAATCTAGGAGTTTCAAATGTCATATAAAATATAACAAGCTTTTGGTTTTAGGTAATTACAAACGTGGAAGCAGAGAGAAGGGGAATGGAATATGATAGCGAAGGAATAACTTATTTATTTGATCTTGATTATCACGAAACAGACAATCCGATGACTGTTGATGCTACAAGATTTGGAAATGTTTCGCATTTTATTAATCACTCGGTAAGAAAAACGGCCATGTATAAGTAAGAAATTTTTGATATAGATGCCTGCTGTAGAAATCACGAATTATGAAAAAAAAATCAGAAATAGTTGTCAGAAGTTGTTCGTTGGTGTTTTCAACTTATTTTAAATAAATTTTTGTGTTGATTTTAAGAATCTATTTCCATATCATCCCTATTATTGTCAATACTTCCAGTGTCTGGTGTTGGTTTTGTCAAAACTTGGAATAAATTGGGTTTAAAATTGGCTAAATTTGTCCTCTTCAAGTAATGAACATGTGCATAATGTATATAATGTTTATCCTATACTCCACACATTCATAATTGCTGTTCTTGTTTTTGCAGTGTGCTCCAAACCTTCAAGTATACAATGTATTCATAAACAATATGGATCTCTCCCTACCTCGAATTGCACTGTTTGCTAGAAAAAATATCAATGTCAATGAAGAACTTTCGTTCGATTATCAAATGACTGGAGCATCAGAAGGTATATCATTTGTCTAATATTGTATTACATTTTAATATTTTCACTTATTGAAAAAGGTCTTTTTTCAAATTAAACCTGGTCTTACAGATATGCAAGATCAGGCTTCAGAAGAAATAAGTGATCGTCAGAGCGAAGTGTCAGATACTTCAAAAACATCATCAATTCTAAAGAAAAAATGCCTATGCAAAGCAAGCAATTGTCGAGGATGGCTTGTAATGTAGTTTTTAGTCACAAGTAACACTTATGTGTGAGGATTGCATTAAATTAATGTGAGGTGCCAAAAATATAAGGAAAAAAGATACCTTCAGATTCTATATATTGCCTATACTGACAATATGATAATTCTTTGCAGGGGCAAATGAAGTCGTTTATTTCTTGCATAGTATAGGATCATTACTTTTTTAGGTAAAGATTACAACAATTGGGAAAATGTTCATATGAATGTCGTATACTTCACTACACCAATAATCTAATGTCTTTGACTAAAGTTGGTTTTCATAAACCAGGGTCTGAATTACAGTACCTCAATTTATCCGTCTTCAATAATAATTTTCTAAATGATTAAAGCTGGGGTGTGCACTCGCGTGCCACAGCTTGGTCCACCAAGCCATTTAGTGTGGCCCTTATCAACACTCAGATTTTTTCCCAACAAATATAAAGTCCTAATCCGACAGTTTATGATTAAAAAAGCGCTCACATTTAGAGCTCGACCGATATATCGGCCGCCGATATTGTGTGTTTGCCGATATATCATATCGGTCGTAAACCGCCGATATATATCGGCCATACTCGGCAAGCGTCGGGCTGCGTGCTGCGACGGCTCTCGCCCCTGGGTATATTTCTCTCGCTTTCAATTTGCATTATAACGGTGTCTCTCCTAATTCCCGGTGTCTTATGATTAGCCAGTTCATGCATGGTCATAACTGAAAAGTTATTATCTGAAGTAACAATGACGTTTTATAAAGTGACGTTTTTGAGAGAGTACACAATGAGAAGAAGGCAAATTTAGTAACAGCATTAAACGGTGGTTCTATAAATAGAATCCATTGGAAGCTGACGAGTTAGTAATCATCGAAACATGGTACAGGTAGCTCAAAGCAGTAATGTCAGTTCCGAATCCCCAAATTCAATTTTGAATTTCTGGGGTAACAATTTTGTCTATATTGATGGTTGTTTATCATCTTGCTGAAAATTACAAAATAAAAACTTAATGCATTATTATTGACTAAATAAGGTATTGAGAGTCTATGGAAACAAAGTTAATAAAAATTCCACATGTAACTGCACATATGCTATCACAATATTGAAGGATCATTATCACGATTCACTTTAAAATATATCAATTTATAATTTTTCAATACCCTTAACATATGTCCATAGTTATATTTAAAAACGTCTGATTCACAATTCTTTTTCTTGGAAATAGCTAGACTGATATTGAAGTATCAGGAAAAGTTACAGAAGAACATTTGTTCGAGCATTAACTGAAGTTAGTTAAATAAAAGTCGTACTGCCATGATAACAAATATCAAAATGAAACTACAGACTCACAAGGTGCATCATAAAAGTGTGGCTCAAAATATGATTTATACTAATATCGGTTATCGGCCACCAGTTGGCCGATATATCTTGAGATAGATATATTTTGACGCCGATACTACAGTTGGCCGGTATCGGCGTCAAAAAGTGATATCGGTCGAGCTCTACTCACATTGTTAAAAATACATAATGATTTTAGCTCTTGTCGTCGTGTTAAATCTTTTTTCTGTTGCCTTTTCTACTGGGAGGGTTAGCGATAGTCGCATTCTATTCTCTTGCCTTTTCCCCAGCGCTCTGGTTGTCGCTAATTTTTTAATTCATTTTGTACATGGTTGCACTCCCCTAGATTAAAGCCACAACTAAGCTGTTTTCCTGACCATTATGTCTTGAACTGCTTGTAATCAACTGGTATTTACCAGCACAAAATCAATCATTGAGTTTTTTTTTTCTTTTGAGTGATCTTACTTCTCATAAAAGATACAAAATCCTTAACTATTTTTAAACACTGTCTAACCACTCGATATATAAAAATAACTTGATTTAAGTTCCTACTTTTGGATGGGCATGCAAATATGTTATCGTACCTAATGTCTTTTTTGTTTCACCTTTTATACTGCCATGTATCAAATGGCATTTGTTACCATTGTATACTGTATACTATATCTCCCAACTTGGACTTATCTCTTTCAAAAACAGCTGATTCTTCGCAAGGTTTTGACGAATAAGTTTTTATGAATTTTAGTTTGATCTATTGTGAATGTTATGCTTTTATCAAGGAGGATCATTGATTATATTTTGTTTGAAGTGGCTGTTATGCAACCATAGCCAGAGATTTTTACTCACATAAGTTATTGCTATGTAAACTTATTCTTTTTAAAAATCAAAAAAAATTCTGTGTAATTTACTTCCTTCCAACACGCTGTTATCATGAATTGTTATTCTCAAAAAAGTTACATTTGAAGACCTGAATAAATACTATTTCCACACAGATATCACAAAAGGTTTGGATTTTAATTTTGCTATTTATTCTCAATCATGCATGTTTAAGTATTCCAGGATTATTGTTATATGTCTACTCCTGGGACTAGGATTTTTTCTTTACTTGTTTCTATTTCTTACCATGTGTTTGTAATAGTTTTAGGTACTAGGTGTAGACTTATTTGTAAGATAAGACTATCAGTTATACAATTCATGTTTAGTGAATTATTTTCTCTACTGCCATATTATTTAACTGTTTTGTTTCTATTTTTATTCAATCCATATGTTGTTTAGTCGAAAAGTAACTGATCATATTCAATATTTGTAATTCTGGATGAATAATTAGTTATTTATTCTTTGTTTTGAATTTTTTTATCAGGAAAAGTGTCTTCTAATAGTCATGTGTTCAATGGGCTCGGCTACTGATTGATTCTTTTGAAGTTTTTTATTTTTATGAACTGCAAAGATCATCTAGTTCAATTTTTTTTGTTGTAGTTTGATGTTCTTTTTACTTTGCTGTTTTATCTTCAGTTTTTCTAGGGTATAGTAAGTGCAAGTCTTATCATGGCCGTGTATTCTCTGTGAATTCATCATCTTTTATTGAAAGAGCTGTAATTATTCTTCCATCAGGCCTCTTGTTGGAAGTGTTGTGCTATCAGTAGACTTGATATGGTTCTGTTCGGTATTTGCCTAGTGATGTTGTTATGATTCCATAACATTTTGAGAAATGTTCCTCCATTCAAATATTTATGGAGTGTAGGTAGATTCAAGGAGTCAAGGCCTGGGAAGCCAAACCAAAATAACACAACATTTGTCCTGCAAATTTGAGGCTAATTCACGGATTTTGTTTTTATTTTTCCATGATATGTTGAAATCGGCATATTTAGTCTTTCTTTGTTAACACAAAAACTTATAGGCCTTTATAACTTTGCATTTTTCAATGAAAACCAACATTGAAATGAAGTTGTTGAATTTGTTTAATATTTGTGTGTCTGCGATAGGAAGACAAAGGCTGGGTACTGATATACATATCAAATATTACATTGGATATATTTTACTGTATGAAGTTAATCATGAAAAGTTATGACCTCCTCGCCGATCATTGCATTTTCTCTTTCAACCGTCCGTCAGAACTTTCCTCGCGAATCTCTGGGGGAGTAGGGTTGGTGGAGAAAGCCGTTCTGACGAAGATCGGTCAGCTCTTATGTCCTCATAATCACTCAGACGTGTCCTCAATATTACTAGTAGTAAGTTTCTCATCCATCGCTGTAAATATATCGGTGCAAACTCCGAATTAATGTTTTATATTTCAGTCGTAATTCCATTCCTCTTGGTATTTGTTCAGCGATATAAACGCCTCTGTTTTACTACGTTCCAGCTTCCTTTCCAACATGCAACTTTTCTGTAAATGGAAAAGGCTTTTCCAGATAGCGTGATATTCCTATGATTTCTGTGCTACTTGACGTACTTAGTCGTACAGCGGCGGCGAAGGTTTGAGGCACTGTTAATGTTATTTGAATCATGAAACCTGTGGGTCCTCATGATTATAATTTTTCTTAGTTGACTGGTTACTAGAAGAGGGGCCTTTCCTTGGTCGGCATCAGATCTAGCCATTATATGTTCTAAAACAGGGGTGTGGAAAGAGCCAATCTTGAATGGCGTGCGACCAGCGAAACGAGTTTTTGATTTAGTGTAATCCGGTACATGCGAGTAATTCCAACCCCCTTGCGTTGTAATGCTTATACTCGAGTCTTGTGACGTCACAATGTTCCAACAGCGAAGAGAATAACGCGATTCACAAAGCTGTCACTTGCTGAGCAACGAGCAATTTGAGGAAAGTTCGAAGCAGGCGCTAATGAAGTAGTAGGAACGGACAATTGGAAAGCAGTTTAAAAAATTTATTATCAAGAGATATAAAAGATGAATAAGTTTTGGTTCCAGCCTATCAGTTGGTTTTGTCTGAATCTAATCTAGAATAAGATTTGACAGCAAATTATTTAAGAATAAATCGTTAAATGTGCGTCATAAAACCGCCTGAACGACGAAGTATTGGAAAATGGATATCGAATTGCTAGCACTTCCATTAAAGCAAGTTTTGATAAAAGTAGTATTTATTACGCTGAATCGTTAAATACGGTACGACAGTAAATTTGAATAAAAGTTTTCAGAAATTTATGCTTTTTAACTTATCATTTCTGCAATGCCATAAGATCATTAACAAGAAGACACTATTTTGTACCTGCAACCAATAGAAAGCCTACGTTAAATGAAGATGCGGCCCGTGGTTCTACCCAGTTATTGATATGTGGCCCGCTTACGAAAAAGGTTGCACACCCCTGGTCTAAAACACTCCGATAGATATGAAAGTAATATCCCATAAAATGCTTCGTTCACGTACCATGCTCAGGCATTGTATTATGACGTGCATCTTATAATTTAAACAAAAGCGTTCATTGGTTGAGTCCAAGCAATGACATTAAACAACAATGTCATTGGTCCAAGTCAGTGTGTAATCTTTCGCTGCAAATGTACTCAAAAGTTCCAAATCTGATAAAAACCTTGAAGCGTAGACTTCTCGAAAACTATTAAATAAAATGAAACCTTGGCAAAATGAATTCGAGCTTGTACACATGAATACATAGTGTTCTTTGTTGGAGTGATAAAATAAACGCAGTTTTTCCTTATCTATCAGCAGAATTGTATATAACCGACCAGCGTCTACGTGAACCACCCCACGGCCCACGGCGGTGGGGAGTCCAGCAAACCTCGAAACTGCGAACCCACGAAGGGTAAGAGGTGCGGTGGCGATCGTATTCCTAACGCCAAAAGTTTTTCCGTATGGACATGGGAAAATAATGAGTTATTTATTCATTATTTCCATTCTTTCAATATTCATGAGTTAGATAGTTAAATAGGCACTTAAAAATTGAAGAAAATCAAGATTAAGGTATCTATCATGTTTCCCCGAAAATAGGACCTATCCTGAAAAATGGGGCCTAGCCAGAATTTTAAAAATGACCTTAATATAGCCAATGACGGACCTTTACCCGAGCATCGACTTCCTTGTTTACTTTGTGACATTGGCCAATCAGCAAGATGCAAAAAGTGACGTAACAATGCCTCCTTTTCGCATTCGCTCAGACACTTTTCTCACTCAGACAGATTTTCAAGCGTGGTTGTAAACATTACCTCGTTTTCGCGTTTTTGAACTCTATTCGTTAGTTTTCAGTTGTGTTTCAGAAACTTAAATATAAATCAGATAATTCAAAGATCACTCTGTCTTCCTAGGTGTTTTAATTAAATTGCAGTAATAAAAATTAGTTTAGAAATAGCTGTGATAGACTAGCCTGAAATTCTTTACCGGTACTTTTAAAAAACAGATTGTTGTATGCGATAAATCATAATGATGGTTTGAAACACATACTCCATTTTACAAGCGCCAACTCGTAAAACCACTCTTAAAATAGCCCCGGAAATTTTGCAATGGTAAAGTATAGGAAAATATTTTCCGGGGGTTAAAGGTCGGGGAAAGGTCCATTGTGATATAGCCTATCGGTTTTCATATTTTGTATATTCGATAATCACGTGATTCTCTACTTACATGCCCCAAAAATAAGCCCGAGTGTTATTTTTCAAAATAAAATTGGAATAGAACCCTGTCTTTTTTTCAGGGAAACATGGTAGGAGCAGTGGTAACAACCAATGAGAGCTAACGTTTAGTTTACATTTTTATGACAGCAGCAAAAAAAGATAGCCATTCATGGGGGAATCCCCCAGTAATTGTTTGGGTCGTTTGTTCCTCTGCAAATGAACGCAATTTTTTCATTTCAGAGCCTCGTCAGCGTGGCATATCATTATGCTGTGATAAAACTTAAGGCAAGAGTTAGATTGAGAAAATCCTTGGGTAAAATTTGAAGCTTTATTTTGTTCGCCAAAGAAATAATTTCAAAAAATGCCTGCCTGTTGCACTTGCACTAACCAACAATATAGACACATGTCTGCAGTTATATGTCATTATGTACTGATGTACGACTGTGTTATAGAATACGGTATTAAAAGAAAGTAAATTCTGATATTCTGATACAGTTTCTGCACTCTATTTATTAGTTTACTGCTTTTTACTCGCTTAGTTTACTCGTTTTTTAAAAAATCTTATAGCAGCTACCGTAATTCTATGTAAGTCCGTAAGTTAGTGCTTTACTTCTAGTTTGTCACTAACAGAATAACAACATTGCATAAAACGAAGTGTAAATCAGTGATTATCTAGCTAATCATAGCTACCTGAATACCGTACCTGTATTGCGTACCTCTTGCTCTATCAGTCTATCTGGTTTACTTTGATCCCAATTCAATAATGGATGAAGAAGCAGGTCCTAATGGTAAGTGTATTGCTGTGTACTTAGTTACATATCTTCCGATAAAGGATTTTCTTTTATGAGAAACAAATACTACTGATATCGTTTTTACACGTTCAGTCCGACCATACACATATATATCAGTATAGTCATTCATAACAACAACAAATTTCTGTGGGGAAATCATTTTAAATTTTTCATGTAATAATGTAATTTCTCATAAGCTGTTGATCATGCCTTTGCATGTGAGAATTTGGGAAAATAGGTCCAGATTAAAAATAGATCAATAGAAACTGCACTCTTTCATTTTACGTAGTTTTTTTGTGATGTAGTTTGATGCAGTACCATACTTCCTATTTTGCAATTTTTTTATGTAAAGACTTAGAAGTCTTTCATTTACCGTTGGAATAATGAAACTAGAATATGTTAATTTTCCACTAACTTGAGTTGTACACAACATTGTAGCTGTTTTCCTGATTGTATTGATATGAACTGCTAAGTCTCGCCTCAATTAGTATTCACTAACATGCGGTTTGACATTAAAATTTCTTATAGTCATAGTAGCTTTAGGCAACTTAGGGTTCACCCATACCTAAGGTTAGAGATCAATCTTCTTTGTTTTTGAGTGAGTGTGCGTGTATTTGCTTTAATCAAATTTCTTCGAAAAAACATTTGAAATTGTATCAATTAGAATTTATTTTCGTTTTTTCAGAAAATACACTATCAGGCGAAAACTCTTCATCAGTGGGAGGAGAGAATGATTTGGAACTGCCTTCAAATAATGAAGAAATTCTTGAGCCAATTTTGCAAAATGACTACAATGAACCTATTGAGAGTGAAATGCCAGTTCAAGGTATCTCTCAAGTGTTTGTTTATTTAAATTCTTTTACACCAAATAGAAGATGAATATAATACACATTGAGGTTGTACATTATCTGTGAAACAATTAGAAAGTATTTGTTATCCAGAGAAGTGAAAAAATTGAGTTAGATTTTTCATGTATTAGATTTTTCATGTTTGAAATTTTTAGTTCTTGCCACCTTTTTGTATGTATGATTGTTGATATTGCACTGCTTCTTTCCCTGCATGATTTCCAATCCTGTAGGTAATAATGAGGTGTGGTCGGTTAAAGCTGTCTGATTCATCTTAAGCTAGCATCTTCAATATTTACTTTACTATTAGTATGTTGATAGGTATTTGTCTGTCTGTCTGTTAGATGCACGCAATATCACACGAAAGCGAGATTGAAATCGCTCCAGATTTTGCATGTGCATTCATCATATGTCGGACCAGAAGCCTATTGATTTTGGATGAATTATGTCGTATAATTAGCGAGTTATTAATCAATTAGTGATGGGACACAAGGTGTCACTATGGAGCAAGAGCGCTGTTCTCTCTGTTGTGGTGTCCTAGATTGGATCTAATTTGATGGCCAATGCCTGGAATAGCCTATAGTATTCATCTTTATGTCAGTGATACTCATCTCAAGGATTACTAAAAGTTGTTGTAGGTGTTGAAGATTTCAAAAATAAAACAGAGAAACTGGGGTTACTATTTCTAGCACGTTGTTTGAAACACAACATTCATAAGGTGAAATCATTTTAATTGTTCAGACTTGTCACCTTTTGAAGTTGAGGACCAGAATGAAGTTGTGATAGAGGAGGATCAAGATGTTGAAGGAGGTATTGTTGGAGAAGAATATGAAGGTACAAATGCATTTAATCCTCACCGACATTCTGATCAAATTGTGTTCCGACTATATTACTTGAAATGTCTTTCCAAATTTGTTGTTCTCATTTGATTTCTAAAGCTCAAAAGTTATCCAATGTGAAAATGTTTACAACCCACCAATAGATCATTTTTGAAGGCACTGGGTATGTCTACAAGGTGATTGTATAGAGACTAATAATATCGGTGCTTGATCTTGTCGTAATTGACGACTCATTTTTTATTTTGTATCAGGGTGTTTGTATTTACTGTTTTTATTATAAACACTGTGGCGAAATGACTGTCTATCTCAATGGTTTTCAAACTTTTGTGATCCATGGCCTGATCCGAAGACTCTCAATACTGGCCCTTTGGTCTTCTATAACAATTATAAGTTTGCTTTGAATAATTTTCTTTCAGTTATTTTATTTGCCATATGTTGATAAATCTAACAAACGAAAATAAGAGATGTATTTCATAAACAGCCAAAAACTTCTATTCGACCTCACTTCCAAACTTTAGTTAGAGCCATATTAAATTCTCAAACTTTGTTTTTGAACATATCAATAATGGCATGATTCATTTCAGTATTTGATGTCAGTGATGAATCTTCAGAATCAGAAGATGTTGATGAAGATGATGAAGTGATGGAGGAAGATTTTCCAGAGAGAGTTCGAGTAATTAATATCAGACGAGGTTTATTAAATCGTATTCCAGGAATGCTCCGTCGTTTGGGAAGGTATGAGAACTTTGAAGTAACATATGAAATCAAACTTACATTTTTATTATACATTTCCGAAAATCTTTTTATTTAATGTTCCAAATCTGAATAAATAATTCTGTAACATATTCATGCTTCATCTCAAAATATTTGATTTAAATCCGGTTTGATATTGTTTTGTGGAATATTTCAGGAAAATGATTGAAAAGAACTGTAAACCAGTTGTATAACATCGAATTTGTACGTAATCCTACTCAGATAAAACTATATTATTTTCTTGTTTCAAGGTTGCCATTCTTTGGAAATGTTCAATCAATAGAAGACATAGGTAAGTATTTCTAACCTTAGTAGGTTATGCATCAGCTATACCAGATGCATAGTAATATCCAGGGTGGTCGCTAAAGAAGCAGAAATTTTGATGAGATCACAAATAAAATGCGTAAAGGTATTGGTGGAATTTGAAAGATATCTCTCAAGTCAACCTTTAAAGCCCTACACGAGCTTGGACTTCTAGGTTAAGAAACTGCTCTGAAGTGTGCGGACGACATTTTGCGCATCTATAAGTGGAATATAACATATGCCTTCAATAAATAACTTTGTAAAAGTTGTTCTTTGTAAAAGTAAATAGCTGCTTGACAAATTTTCTGTTTTTCTAGCGACCACCCTATAATTTTTTTCATTCATTTTCCACAGATGATGATGGAAGTGATAATGAGTCGAGAAATGCGGAACGGCCAGAATCTATAACATTTGATAAAAGACTTCCGACATCACATTCGGTATGTATGCTCAGTCCATTCTAAATGGATGGAATAGACAGTAAAGTTTTTATAAAATATTTATTTGTAATTTCATTATTAACAATTAAATATATGGTATTGAAAATTCGTTAACTCCACCACAGTGAAGCATAAAAATGGAGATTTTACAATAAAACATGGTAATTATTCTACAATAACATCAATTAGTTATGATCAAATTCTTTGCATGTCCCTATGCCATTTGTTTTTATTTAGACAGTAGAAAATTTCAATAAAAAATTGTGTGCATGTCACTTTAAAATATGCTCCCTATGCCGAATTCATCAATTTTATTGTACTAAGTTTGAATATTTCAGTTATTATTAAGAATGGGCTAAGATTCAACTCAGGCATCTTATTCAATCGAATCCACACACTACTAACATTAATAAGTGGACATGTTACAACTAGGTCGGAAGTGTGTTTTTCCATTTGCATTGTGATGTCACAGACACTATGAAAGATTCGACTCTATTTCTTTATCCATTTCTTGAGTTTGCCGAGTCTGGCTAGTACCAGATTATTCCCATCTCTAGATATTATTACTTTTATTTCAGTATCTTGGTGAGATGAATGACTGCAGTGGTATTCCATATATTGATGATGAATCATTTGTAACTATACCAATACTTAGAGTTGCAGATTTTTTGTTAGTACCTGGTCAAACCATGCCACTCAACATAATACGTCCTCAAGAAGTTTCATTGCTGAAATCTGTTCTTGCCAGGCCGGACAAAACATTTGGAGTGATTTGGATGTGAGTATTACCCAGTTACGTAAAAGCTTAAATTTTTTTATTATGTTGTCTATTATTTGCAGTTGATATACATCTGCAGTGATTATTTTTCCTAAAATGTGCTATACATCTGCAGTGATTATTTTTCCTAAAATGTGCTATGTTTCAAAAGCATGGCTCAGTTTGATCACTGTTAAAATAAAATCAACTTTTGAAACTAACTACTGATTTCTGTATGGGGTAATCATCATTTTACGGTACTCGTGTCACTAACATTTATCTGTACAAGCCAAACAATGATTTTTTGTGCTGTGATGTGTGATTATTGATGTTGCATCGCTACTTTCCCTGCATGGTTTTCATGTAGGTCAGGGTGGTCCAAGGTTGCGAGCGTGAAGGGCCACATAAAAATTTGAGGAGGCCTCGAAGGCTGCAATCGGGAAAACCCTGAAGTGATCAAAATACTGCGAGTTTAGTTACTTTAAATATATTAAAGAATAAGAACACCGTTCTCATCAGTCTATTGTTATGTTGCATGGGTGGTGTTTTTATTTCAAGGAAGATATATAATGCACAAACAAAATAACAAAACAATTTATTGTTTCTTGGTTTTGGTTTCTGCTTCAGATCTGCATTTCGTCAATGCTGTCACATGGCCCTTGCTTTAAAATAGATGTGTGTTTTCACTAAAATAAACCACCCTGGTAGGTACTAATGAATTGTGGTCGGTTAAGGCTTTCTCATCTCAGGATAGCATTTTTGATATTTTATTATCGTTCTCTCCAAATGAAAATCGGATTGTAAAAATCTGTAACAGTAATCTCATATCACTTTGACAAGTGTTGTCTCCCATTCATCTTTTTATTTATAATTTGTCTGATGTAAAAATTTATTCCGCGGCTCAGTGGCTAGCGCATCATGCTGAGCGTTAGGATACCCCAACTGATTAATTGGTTCGTGCTGGTTTGCAGATTGGAGTCCTGTGGGGATAAGTAGCCTATTTGCGAGAGGATCGGTGGATTCCTCGCTGCCTCGGTTCACATAACCTCTGGTCAATTACGACTCCCTCCATCATCAAATCTATGCACCTGAAAATAAATAACTGGTTAATTTTACCTATACCCTAAATGGACTGGTAAACGGACGAGAGGTCATGGTTGGCCATATGATTAAGTCGTGTTATCTACTTTCCCTTCCCCTGGGATAAATATGAAAATCCTATACTATTATTTTGAATATGACATTTATGTATTTTGTTAACAAGAGAATATGGGATTTTGCAGTAAAATTCTTGGTGGTCATCAGTCCTATCTAATTTTGAAATATTCAAAAAATGATCGTGAACAATATAAAATTACAGCAATGTATATCTCTTTTCATTATAGAAATACACATGGATTAGGTTCATCAGCCATGATAGATTTTGGTTGCACAGCGGAATTACGATCAATAAGAGAGGAAGAAGTTCATGAGGTACAAACTATGGTTGGAATTGCTGTTGGTCGCCAAAGATTTAAACTTATGGAAAAGCGTCCACAACCTGATGGGTAATGATGATTGTTTGTATACATTACAAACTATACTACATGAGTCATGACTGAGAATTGGTAGAAATATAAAGTGGGCCTAAAATTTGATAAAAAACTCAAGGGCCTGTATAGCTGCTGCAAGAACTTATTTTGCAAGCAAACAGTAGGATATAAAGCTATCATCTTTGCAGGTTTTTCTCATATTGAATATAAAATACATAACACTTAAAAGACTCAAACAAGGGTGATTTATCTGCGAAAGGGATCTGTCTGAGTGATCAAAATATTGACTGTGATATCACTAGAATATGCATCATTAATAAGATAAGTGTGTAGCAATATTCTTAAATCTCACTTACTAAGAATAGTTATTTTCACTCTTGCTGCAGTGTCTTCTCAGATCCACTGACCCAAAGACACAGAAGAAGAATAAGTAATGATCTAAATCCCAATCTATAGCTCAAATATTGGTTAGTTTTAAGATTCTGGTTGTGTAATGTATTTATATCGGACCAATATTATTTATAGCAATTTAGTTGGAAAAGTACAAATATTGAATGATGATGAATTTTCTCCTCCTGCATCCGGTGCAAGATTAGGAGTTCATTACAAGCATGCTATCCCAACAATAAAGTCAGGTAAAGAGAAAATTTATGTAATTGCTGTTTTGTTGATATCCATGACTTACACCCGTGTATATAACTTTCATTGCAGTTGGCGCAGCCATCAGAGGTTTTTTGCTTTTTCTGTTTGGTTTGGTTCATAATCTAGATTTCGGTAGTCATAATATCCGATCGTAATAATATGTAAGAACCTAAAAATTAATATTTTTGAGGTAGCACTCGATACACATCTGGCTGAACCATTGATCTCTGTAGTCCACTTATCACAGATTCTATAACTCAAATTGATTTGGTTTGAAATCCTAGCCCAAAAAAATGTTCCATCATACATAATACGAATCGCAACTTGATAGTCTGTTGCAACTCATAAACAATGATTCAATTCCATTCTCAAACTGACAATATAATAATATTATACTCTACAGCAAAGCGGCGACATTTTCTGAATCATCCTGGTTGGTTGACAAGTTCGCTGCCTTGGATGTACAACATGTATGACGTGGTAAGTGCATTTTTTACTGTGTTGTTCATCTTTTCTTTGTTTGCAATGAATAAAATCCTTCTTGCTGACTTTTTTTGTTGGTGTTAAGTTTGCTTCTGCTGACAACTATTTTATATCTGACAATACAATTTTCAGACGCAACACTAGCTTCCAAGTTTTATTTAATTTATTATTGGTTCCCCAGAAATTAATCATTGATCATAAATATAGGTAAGTTATAACAAGAAAATGTTCATAATAGAAAAACTGAATGTGAAATATATCAAATATCATCTTATTGAAAAAAACTTGCTCCAACAACGTATCATCTGTGATCCCAAGTCATCAGAATAAATAAATCTCCCAGAATAGTTCCAGCTTATTTATTATTTGGCGCTCCAGAAGTGTGTGTACCAATATTGAGGTTACTAAGTTTTGTTCGACTATTCTACATCAAGTTGTGTAAAGGGACTGAAACGTATGGGCGTATTTTCACTTGGCTAACACAGATAGTCTCCGAACTCGTAATAGAACTAAAATGCGGAAAATCGGAATAGGTTTATGGCCTGACCCTAACCTGGTACACACACAACGGGAGTACCGATTATTTTTTTCAATATACAAAGTTCCATAAAATACTTATCCAAGGTGTCTGTGCCATTGCCAGTAAATACAACATCTGAAAAATAATGTGCAACATTTTGTTTTGTTTTAAACATTTTTTACACATGAGGATAAATTTAGTAGGTTTTGCCGACATCACTCTTGGGTTTATTTTTCTGCTGCTGCAAATAATAGTAAAATAGATGGATAGATGTAAACTACGATGAAAACCACGATTCTTTGAATATAAAACCTATCACACCATATTCACAGGCAACGTTCGAGTTAATGGGTTGTTCAAAATGTTTAAAATTGCCCTATTATTATTAGGAATAGTTAATTCTGTGCGTATGGTTCTAACCATATAAAATTATGAGCGCATATTAACCGACCGACTAACAGACAAGCAATTTTTCTGCCCGCTCATTGGAGGGTTAGGCCTATATGGAAAAACTTTTTTTGTAGGTTTCGTCTTATTTGCCAGGTAGACTTATTTGCCCGAAAATACGGTATATGTAATACGGTTTAAATTTGATTTGAATGATTTCATAAAAATTCAATAATGTAATTGACCACATTCTTCTCACCTGCATCGATGTGAATTTTATTAAACATGGTTGGTTTTGAACACACGATCCCATGATAACGGATCCAATATTTTTTATTTTGTGCACTATTAAATAAAACACAATCAAGTCTGCTATGAAGTGAAGACAATCCTGTAAATAAAGTAAAAATATTCGATGTTGCCCCAGTCAGGAGGGAAGATTTAGTATGAAATACTGGACATGTCTTTAGGTTTTGTATTATTTCAATTTTCTATATATCCATTGGGTAGTAGACCTACTATAAATCATCATTTTATTATATTGAAAAATAAATGATCTTGCTGCCTTATCATGAACAACGAATCTTAAGAACAGCGAAGATGGACTCTCAGTTGACTGATATATGTCTTTATTACTTGAACACATGAACTTTGTTTGTGTATGATTGCAACCAAAAGTAAGCTACGACACTTTGCACAAAAGTCATAATCGCTCTAGAATGTGTTCCCAATGACCTGAGTATTGTTTTTTCTGAGGTTAACCTGTAACTATTCTATCAAACAAAGCATGAATGAACCTTAATTGTTGAAAGTTTTTCTTCAGGTGTCGTCTGTAAGTTGGATGTCGCAGGGTTTGTGTTGGTTAAAATTTTATTACGGATTGCTGAAATATGCTGAAATTGGAATATATGGTATTGAATCGTGAAAAAAAATTTGAAAGTTTTATTTTTTATTTTTTAAAAGATCAGTATATTTAGGTGTAATAATGATAGTTACAACTTACAAGTACAAGTTTGCTATGAAGCTTTGGACCATAAGTCTCTCTGGCATGTGCAACTGTAAAGCACAGTTCACAGTTTGACATCATCTGCCGATTTTTTCACATGTTGAATTAGGTGGCAATTAGGATCTGGCAAATCTGATAATTTTTGGATTCGACTTAAAGTTTTTCTCGAAATGGAACTGAATAATGGAATATCATTGCACAATCTTAAATCTGTCTCCATTGTACAATAAAAACTCCCTCTTTGATAATGTGATAACATATGTGCAATTACTTTTAAATTGCAGCTGAAGCTTTGCCTAGTTATGTGTTATTTTACCACATAATTCGATTATTTGCAAATTAGCCGTAAAACAATTCAGGTGACTTGCGATTCGATTTCGAATATTCAATTCATTTGGACAGCCCTAGTAGCAATGTTCAATTCCAACCAACCTTAATTGGTGCCAACCACAGTGCAACTATAATTGCCCCAAAACATGGAAAAAACATTGCAACTCCAAAAGGTACTATGTCATCTTTATTTTGTTCCATCTTCTTCCTCATACATCCGATTACTTTGGTAACCGTCTTCCTGCAAATATAGATATTTCATGAGAAAAGCTGTTTCTATGGCAGAGAATATAATACTAAGTTCGAAATATATCATACAGAATTTTGAATGTTTAAAAAAAAGATTTATAACTTGTCATTGTCAGGATTGGCAAACTAAGGCAAAGCAATTTTATTCTGGTTAGGTTCATCATCTACTTGATATTTGCGCACATTTTAATCCTGTGTAAGATTCTTTAAGAAAATTTTCACAGCAGTTCTGCACGCTCATTCCAAAGTAAGAGATTTAGTTATCCACATAGACCAGTAAAGAGCCAAAAGTTTCATATATTGGGAAGCAGGATATGTATCACATTATTCAGTCATCGTTAAATAATACCGGTAAATATTTTCAACTCATAAAACAGGAATATGATATCATCTTCTCAAAGACAATATGAGATAAAATAAATTTGATTATCATAGCCACATGTTAATTTTTTGAAACACTAGAACTACTTGATTGATTAACTTGGTGAAGTAGCAACAAAATTATGTTTGGAATTCTTTCCAACTTTTTTTATCAAGTCAGTGACCTGATACGTTTCACAGTTCGATATTGTATTATTCTCATCGCAAATAAACATTGATACAATATTACTTATTTTCATTCTAATAATGTGACTTAAATAATAAATATATACTTTACCGAAAATTATCACAACAGAACTTGACATCTTTTGCATTTTGTTGTTTTTGCTTCAATCTTATTGGTGATGACATATTTTCATTTTCAAGCAACATAAGATAATGGTGTAATGATGCACCCAGTTTTGTGTCAACTTCTTTGTTAATTACTGGATCATGATTTGAACAGTTGCAGTTTTTATCTAATTCTTTTTCTTGAATTTGAAGTTTGCTCGTCTTCGATACTTTCATGTTGATGTTTGTTTTGCCTTTATTTAAATTCTCTAGTTCATTTAACAATTGATTCAATGCTGAATCTGATGATATTCTGTTGAATTTATCCAATTTCCTGACATGTTGAATGTCCAGGCAAGTTGATCGTAAGGATTTCTGTAATCAAGAATTTTTTGTGAAACAGAGCTTTTAAATTGGAAAATTGAATTGAATCTTTAGAATGTTGTATTCTACAGAAAAGAATTCCCCCAATTGTACAAAAATAATACAAAATCGGTATATACAGGGGACACCAAAACAGAACTCGTGTCATTTGGATTGTGGAACATGTTCTAGAACTTAATTTTTGTGCAAAGCATCCTAGATTACAAAAACTTTCGAGTGGGGTCATAAACAAACAGAAGTTCAAGTCCTAAACAAATTTTCTTCATTTTCGTAGAAGTAAGAAATTTATGTGTTCTGTTATTTTGGCTTACTCTGTATTTCTAAGATGACTTACTTTGTAATGTCTCATCATTGTATCTCCATATGTTAAAATTTCATCTGATTCTGTGACCATGACAAGCAATGCTGGAGCCATTACTTTACAAATAAGAAATATCAACCAATTTGCTCGTCCTTTTGTCTTATCCATATCATATAAATGATCTAATGTTACAATCCTGATTATAAAACTACATCCCCCCATTTTAATTGTATACCTGTTGAAGATCTGGAAATGTTACATATAAAAACGTTTTAAAATTTAGATACTATTTAAATACATTACTATACCTACATGCGTAGCAACCTCATCTGTATTTGACACAGGTTTATTAGTGGATGTACTACTGCTGTATAGTGAATGAGATATTCCTTTCTCTTTTCTCAATTGCTTCTAATAATACCCTACAACTTCCTGTGGGTGCAGATTTTCAACACCAAATGATTTTCAGAGCAGAATATTGCCCTATTGACTTTCCATCCACACAAATACCATGTTGTCGTCTCGTTTATTTAGGTGCATGGCTGACGTACGGAATTTTAAATTTCAATCCAGAATGGCATTTCAATCATCCAAAGATAGATTTCGTGGTAGTTACAAATTTATCAGAATATTAAATCATATTTTATACCATATGTCATAAAATTAATCTGGTTCAATTGTTTATCCATAACATATATTAGTGCCCCAATATTCCCAATTTTTTTAATGGCAGGTAGGTTCAATTTATCTTGAAAGATTTTTTCTAGTTCATAGTATTGAGCCAACCAAGAGAAAAATAAGGCTTTGAGACTAATACTTCCTTTGTTCAAAATTTTTTAGATAATTAATTATTTTATGGAAACAGTTCCAATACTTTCCCACTACAGGCTGTATCAACTATAATTTTCTCAATGTTCCACTCATTCGAGCTACTTCAAGTGGATCAAACTTTCATAAATAAACCATAATCTAATTTTAAATTCACATCACATTGATTATCTTTGCTTTGCCTCCTTTCAACCATAATGACCTCAAACTTTCATTGACATAATAAAGTATGCAATACAATACTTCTGACTTCATAATTGAAATAGATATATCTTACTGAGTGAATCATGGATATAGCAAGATGTTTTGACTTTAATTTATTTGCACACAGTGCTTAGACATAAAATCATAATATCGGATTACCAAGATTGATTCGAGACATTATTTCTCAATTTAGAATTTTCTTCACAAAATTTCATTAATTATTTAAAATAATTTTGGCATGTATTTTAAAGACTTTCATTGATATTTTATTCTCATTATGTCAAATAAGTAACTCAATACCATAAACATTAAAGTCAATAATTGATCATTTTTGTTCATTCTGATAGACAATTTTTCTCGATTGTGTGTTAATATTAGTCAGTTTTAATATAATAATTGCCTGTTAAATACTAAATTAATGGAGAATAGTATATCAGCTCAGCATACTCCGTGTATTTGGCAATGATTATGAATTTCCATTCACAGAAGTTTGATTTTGCTCAAAATGTTTTCTGTGAAATAAAGATGCTTTCCTAAATCAAAATCTAGAATGACTAGGTCAAATGTTGTAAGATTCATTCATTGATAGTGTACGGTAGGGCTGGAATACTGTTGAGAATCATTTGCTTCCTTCGTTCGTCGTGGTTTCAGCAGTGAAAATACAAACAGATAAAGACTTTAAAATTTACAAATTTGTGACGAGTCACCGTAACATCTAGTTTATCAATTCACAAATTTGGGACCTTCTCGATATGCCACTCTTGTTTTTTGTAGAGTTGTAGAGTTTCAGGAAATAATTTTGCTGTTTTTGGGACAGAAATACAGGAATATTATATTATACTTGGTGTAGTTTTTATGAATATTGTAATACATATTTATACAAACAATATGACCTATTCAAACTGTACAATAGCCTGAGTGCAAGTCATATGTTGCATTCGCTAATAATCCTCTGGAGGTTGAGAACGAATGATGGAAATAAAGTTTTGCCTAGTGAGGGAGGAATAAAGAAATCAAATTAATCAAACAGATGAATATATTCAAAGAAGCTAAGAAAAAAAACTTGATGCGTATGCGAAATGGTTCAAATTACTATTTCACAATTATTTTGCAATAGTATTTATCCATTTTCACAAACCCAATAGTATTATCTTTTTATTTTCAGATAATACTTCGCAAACTTTTAATTCAAGAACTAAAAGAATGGAATCCTGATTTAGATGAAAAATCATTACCAACATCACCTTCAGCATTTTCATTCTGGATTGCATCTCATCTTCTCATCACAAATACTATGAGATTATTTTTATTGCAGATAGATTGTTCAATACAGAGAATGAGATGTGAATTGGATTTGCTCAAAAAGGTTTTTCATTTTTTTACTCTGTTGTGATGTAGAATAATATACTTTAAAACTTGTATTATCATTTGCTTGGAAGCAAATTAATTATATTTTAAAATTTCGTTCGCAAATAGGAATTAGATTTCATGTTTAAATTAAGAGCTTGTGTGCTCACACAAAAACTTTTTGTAAGACTTTTTTGTGAGAATTTAGTATTATTGAGTGAATGGATTTTTTGTTAAAATATAGTTCATTCTCTCTAAAGCTTTTCCCTTTCAAAAGTATGATCTCGCGAAACTCCCTTTGTCTCAAATATTTCTCAGTCTACAGAACTTTCCATTGAAAACAAAATGGATGTCAGTACCAAATCGAAAACATACATATGGTACTATTGGATTTGACTTACAACTTTAAGCTATGCTCTTTATCCTATGTACTTTGATATTCTTTATGTTAAATGACTAAAATTTTTTTTAGTGCACAATCTACGCTTGCATGCACTGTGGTAATCATATAACAGAGAAAAAACATTTATTCAATATGTCTGTATCGGGTCCTATGGATGCTTATGTTAATCCATCGGGTCATATTCATGAAACACTTACTGTTTATCTTTCACAAGGACTTGTTCGAGTGTCTCGACCATCTACAGAACATAGTTGGTTTCCTGGGTAAGAATTTTTTCTATTTCTTTATAAGTTAAAATACAAATTAGACAATGCCAACTAGCAGAATGTATTTTTGCCAGCCTGACAAGGTATTGCTATCTGGAATTTTTTTTTAAATTGATTAGACCTATGTTTTCCAAGCGGGGAAGAATTCCTCTCCGGGGAAGAAATTGCTTTGTATTTGCTGTAGTATTGCTAATATTCTTCAGCTCTTCATTATTACTATAATACTTATTTATGCACACAAATTTTAAACTACCAGAACTGCACAAAAGCAGGAATGCGACTTGCGCATAGCACTAGCTAGGATCCATTGAAGAATAAATAAACAAAGTACTTTTTATGCATAAGGAGGAATGGAGAGTTCCAAAATAGGTGAAGAGAGGAATTTAACAAAATAGTTTGGGAATTAGACGATGATGTATAAGAATTTTATCACCAAATACATGGTTTGAGAATGAAAGTTCAGTATTCTACTATTCCACCATCAGCCATGACATGACTAACCATTCAAAGTTCTGTAAAACTTATTTGTAGTTTCCATTGTTGGTTCAAATACCTTATTGCAATATGAATCTTTCTGTTTTGATTAGGTATGCATGGACAATATGTGAATGTGCGAGTTGTGGTCGACACATGGGATGGAAATTCACTGCAACGAAGGATTCATTAACACCAAAGAATTTTTGGGGTCTCACAAGATCTTCGTTATCTCCGAAATTTGATATAGAAGGCAAGCTTCTAATTTTTAAATTTACAGAAAATTATTTCCTTGTGCTTATTGCTTCTAATTTTTAAATTTACAGGAATTATTGCTTTGTGTGAAATTGTGAGGTCAAGAGACTTAATAAAATATGGCTAGCATTGCATTTTAGTAATAAAAAGCTTTTTAATCTTTTTTGTGTCTTATGGATATTATTATCTCGTTTTGGAAAACCTGTATGACCCGTTTCTGATATTTTGACTGAGCTTCAGATTTTTTTAAAAGAATCATCTTTTATTACAGGGATGGCAAGCTACTGACCCACTTATTTGGTGATCTGCCAAATTACCAATTAATCAGGAAAACATACTAACATTTCAGAGATAACATTTGATAAAAAAAATATATAATTTTCTTAGAATGGAATTCTGTTTTGAACCATGAAAAGACTTGCCATAATATTTTAACTATTTTTTGGCACCGTATATTTTTGCATACACGCCGGATAAAAACAGTCTTAAAACAGCGATTTTATAAAAATTCGCATATAAGCCGACCCTACGAATCGTAACAGGTCTAGGCACCTATCACAATCGAGGATATCAAAGTATTCAAATACTCTTTCGGGCTGATTCTCGAATAATTTGGTCCTCATCACAGTGTTTATTCAAACGAATTTTAGCGCTTCGCCACATATTGTAATCACAACGATAAATTGATTGTTTATCTTCTGTGGGACCCTGCACCTCATATTGTTGCGACACATTTGCATGGTTGCGTGGTGGAAATTGCCGCCATTTCTTCGCAGGGCTTCTTATTTTACATTTACCTTATAAGAACATTGCCAATCTAAAGTAACAGGGCAATCTGCCGACATAACAATGTGGGATGAACTACCTGATTAAAAAACGAAATGTGTTGCTTCATTTATTTAAATATGATCAATTTAATCTGCGATTGGGACAATATAAATAGTATCACTGCTCCAAATCACTAACGCAATCCGTGGACATAAACATGTACGATTATATGTTGTTTTGATTCGTATTTTTGCAATTTAAAAACATATCTGAGCTGTTGCTGCCACCATTCCGCTTTATCGCAATGCTGCCACTCATTATTTTAAAGTCAGCGATAATATCCCACCGAGTAAAATTTATGTCTCCGAATAATGTATGACATATCGTAATCATTAAAGATGATTAAAAGTCGGGCGGTGTTTTTTGCGTTACGGCGAGAGTACAATCACAATTGTACAATCGATCACATGTCATTTCGTTTTGTAGTGTGATCTGAGTTATGCGCATATAAGCCGGTCCTTTAGTTTGACAACTTATTTTTTGAGTTTTAAACTTGGCCTATGTGCGAGTTGAATAGGTGTTTTCGTACATTAATTTACTAAAATCAAGTACGAAAAATTGCCTCAACCCTTATATGAAAAGCTCAAAACTACACAATATCAAGCAAGTAATATAAAGCTTGCGGAAAATATGCAACAGGAGGTTTCTCATTGATGCAGATATTGTTTGAATATCAATGATCAAAAATCCCAAAGTCTTCTTTCCCATGATAAAGATATATTCCATGCTTTATGAAGTCCTAGCATATAAAAATATACGCTTTAATGTTGTTGAAGTCAGTTTCTGTTCAGATTCTCAATACAACCTAATTTATATATTACGCAATTTCGTTTAGATTCATCAGAAAAAACTGAACAAGTTGGAAGGCGAAGAAGATTGACAAGTAATGATTCATCTAATTCATCAGGATCAATGTCATCCCGTGTTGGTTTAAACTGGAGACCAATGATGTAAATTTTTTAATGTAATTAATTGCGCAAAAGTTCATGATCACAGATTCTTTTTATTGCTTTTTTCCCTCTTATTTCCTATTTTTAAAAACTTCACATTCAACCATGCCTTTTTAAATATTCTGTAATTTCTTTCTGTTCTTCTTCATTCAATGAATTGAAAGTAAAATCTTATTGTGAGTAATTTTAGAATTCTTTGGATTTACAAAATGGCTGTGATAAAACTAAAAGTTGACTGTTTTTGGTTTTTATGCACTTTTATTTAAATGAGCATTAGTTTATCAGTCAGTAACCCCTTGATCTCCCCCACAGAAGGGGGCAAAATGCTAAGAATTTTTGATCCTAATATTGATGCTCAAATCAATAATATTGGACAAAATTTCTATTGCCGTGAATATGCAATTTAGTAGCATCAGGCAGTCTGGTCATTCTTGTTATTAATCTATTAATTCGTGTCATCTTTTATTTCTAAGTTTCCCGATCACACTTCTTTCAGATTCTTGCAGCAACACTGTTTCATATATTTGCTTATATTCAAACAAGCACATATTTTGAATGTAAATGCATTTTTACGAATAAACTGTAAAGTTTACCATTGTCACAAGTGAAATTTTTTATACATATATAATGCCCTCGAGTAAACGGTAAAATAAAGAGTACTGGTTGTCGGTTGAAGAGTTGTAAGTACCAACCATCCATGGACACGATAATTGCGCATGACTCCCGTTTGAACATCACTTAGCATTTGATTCAATAAATGTTTTATACATAGGCTTACCATGCATTTTAGCGCATTGTCCCGGCGGTGTAGCGCAACGCTAGCCTACTTACTGAAGGTGAATGCGTTATTTTGTTTGTTTCGTTGTTTCCCGCTAACATTGTTAGCCAACGTATCACATGTGAAATCAATTCTAATTGGTCCTGTTCGGACGTTCACGTGAATGTAACATTGAACAACGTCTTTTTGAGAAAGTGTTATCTACAGAAAAGCATGCTTGGGCGAATAAGTAAATTCCCAATGCTTGAAAACGGCAGACTATTTCATTATTCTTTATTCATTTTGCTGTACATGAAAAAATCCAAATTCGGATCATTTGTATCGTTAGCGTCTATTCCTTTCTACTTTTTGAACTGAACCCGATATTTAGACAGAGAATATGCGCATGAACTCTCGAGGACAATATCGTCAATGAAGACAGCCGAGATGGCTTAAATGTAGGCCTATGTAGTGAAACCGGAAACTGTAAAGTTACAGGAGACGTCCCGCTTTGAAGTAAAAAAAAATGGTAACCCTAATTATACAACATCCCTTTTAATATTTTGTAGACTAGAACGGGGTGTCTTTCATATGACATTTTATTTGGGTTATCAACACCAGTTTTAACGTAACAATTGATGGGGAAATCAAGATACAATTGGTGTAATTAATTAGAAATATTGGATCGTTTTCTTTGCGAAAGTCCGATGGAACGGCTTAATCACCAAGCGAACGAAGGCATCTCGTCCGGTTACCAGTCCAAGTAGGATATGGGAATAGTTAGCCCGGCATTTATTTCAGGAGTACGGGCTTGACGGTGGGGAAAGCAGTAATCAACGGTTCCATTACATTTGAACCCACGTACATTTAAACCCAGTCCTGCATACTATTGCACCTATGGAAATTTTTTGTGTTTTACGGATATTTGAACCCATACTAACCTAACCCATGGGTTTCAGCACCCGCATATAGATTAAACCCGCGGATATACACATGGGTTCAAATGTACGGTCACCGTAATCAACCAGCGTTACGTTAACCAACCCTACCAAGGTGGAGTATCCAGGAATCCTCCCGCACATAATAGTCCCCTACGGCACGGGGCGGCAACCTGCGGGCCAGATCCGGCCCGCGGAGTGAAATATTCCGGCCCACGACGCTTCACTGGATTATGGTAACAAAACGGCAGTTTTGACGATGTATATATGTATGTTTATTTGCCTCAAAAATGTAACAGTATCTGCATAATAATTAAACAGTAAAACAGACGGGATACATGTTCAAGACCTTACTGGCCTAAGACACAGATGTGCGACATGTACCCCTAACAATGATAACAGCAGTTTAGGAGTGCTGCGTTATACTAGGACAACAGACATGAAATTGACTATACAAATATAACTCTGTTGCAAACAGAGTGAATGTTATCAAAGAATCTTCATCATCATCTTTCACATTGATAATAAGTAAATAAAAACAATGTATTGTTGGATAATATAATAAAAAAAAATGCCACATACACATCTCATTGGGACAGGCTTTCAACACAGCAGTAGAAGGGCATCACTGCGAATGCGCCATAAAGTTTAATTAATCGAAAGCGGGAATATTGCGACCCGCGCGCTACCGGAAATGTGTATATTTGGCCCGCAAGAACATGAAGTTTGCCGACCGTCACCGTTTACCGGTCCGTCACTTGAAAATAGTTGCCGACCACTGGCCTAAACAATTATTTTGCATCGAGAACAACTGCCGGGTGGATGGTTAACTGCCCTGTGAAAAATGGAAAGACCAAAAGTTCTACATATTTCACCAAATCTCAACTAAACCCTTTGTGCCAAATGTGTACAGATGTTGTTGATTCTGCAATTAATGAAGAAGATGAAGTTTCACCAATTCAACAAGTTTTTCTTGACAAAGTTAGTAAATCAGTTAAGCTCAGAGCTGATGGACACTACGAAATAGGTTGACCATTGAAGAATCCTGATGTTAAATTGCACTCAAATAAATATCAAGTTCTGCAGCGAGCGGAATCATTAAGGCATTTAATGATGAATCCTAGGATTTTGTTGCAAATATGATCACAACCCAGATAGCACAACTACGTTGGGCCAACGTTATAATCCGCCGGCAACCGTTGTACGCGGTTTTACAACCATTTACCATGGTAAGGCCATGATTGGCCTTCAACGAAACACGCCATTATGCGAAGAAATGGGCGCGCGATTCGAATATAGCACATGAGGTCGCCATTCATTTTGGCGGTACTCGTAATCGATAGCCTGTTACGAGGTTTTTGCCGTGTATGGGACAGTGACATTGAACTTTTAATGCTTTCATAGTAGAATGGCGAAAGCAGAGATAGCCTAGTTGTAACCGTGTAAGTTAAACTCATGGTACCGGTACGGTACCCTAAGTGCGTTGTCAGGTCACGGTTCATAAGGGTGATAGGGTACCGTACCATACCGGTAAAAGTTACATATTTATCCCTGGACACCGTAGGTACGCTACCGGTAACGACAGGACGAGATGAGGTCCGGTACCGTACTTGGTCTTCTGGCATTTTTTTGTTAAACTTTCTTAGGTTGCCATCTCTCATTTACCAGTACCGGTATTCGTTATCGAGTACCGGTACCTACCGGTATGGTACATACCAGTAAAAGTTACATATTCATCCCTGGACACCGTAGGTACCGGTAACGACAGAACGAGATGAGGTACCGTACCGTACCGTACTTGGTCTTTTGGCATTTTTTTGTTAAACTTTCTGAGGTTGCCATCTCTTATTCACCAGTATTCGTAATCGAGTACCGATACCGGTATTGGTCCTTCATCCCAGGATATGATTTTTTATATTTACTTTATTTGTCTAAGTGCAAACATTTCTGCAGCCCAAATCCAACCCATTGAACGACTTAATCCAGTAATCTGAATAGTTGTACATTTGTGAACCTTCTGTCTGATGAATTTCAACAAATCTAAATACAGATCTCAATTGGCTGAAATCTAAAATATGTTTTAACAATTGCCACAATCAAACTGAAACTAAAATTTGATGTTTTTGGGTAAAAAATAGCTCAAGGATTATTGTTTTCCCTTTTTGTTTTTGCAACACTTTAAATAAAATTTTGTTTCTAAAGTATAACTTTTTACGCCACACATGCGAAATGCGACATGGCCCGCCAGTCTAGGTGCGCAAAATTTTTGCACGGGGTCCGAGAACTTTGCCCAACCGTGCTCTAGTTCATATTTTCAGCTTTGTTGAGAAAAAATTACTGATTTTTGAATAATATCTATTTTGTTTTAAAATTCAATAGAATTATATTGGGTAATCATATATATTAATATGATTTATTTTCAGTATGTATGCTATGTGAGCTTACCCAACCAACCTTAATTAAGTGTTATTAATTTTTTTAAAGTGAATTGGAAAGTAGACCGCTAGCAAAAAAGATTCGGGCGATTGGGGGGAAGCCCATCTCTGTACAATGACTGCCAAATGTGCATGCAACTGTGCAATGCCCAGCGACTCTAAAAACATGAAGTATTGTACGACACATCCTTTACAAATATTTGGACATAATTTGTGTAATATCCATTTTTTTCCGGTTATTCTAAATAATTATTACCGATTAGATATTCTGTCAAGTGTCAATATTACCATTGTAAGTTTAATGATATATACCATTTTTATAATAGGCCCTATGACAATGGACTGGAAAATTCATCTGCTTCAATTCCCTCTTTCACGCAATCATATACTGTGTCATTTCAAGCATCTCAATGTTTCAATGCGGACAATGCCCAAAACAGGTGTTTTTGTTTTATAGTTTGATAGTAGCTCCTTGCATATCTGTGCCATAAAATATTGCACAATAGCTAGATATATCGGTTGAATAATTACCTAGTACAACATCATGTGGTTAATACCGTATTTTCCGGCGAATAAGTCGCTTTTCTAGACCCAAATTTTTGGCCTGATTTTTTTTTGGGAGGGGGGAGGGTCGTCTTATTAGGCGAGTATGATCATTTTCATTTTTTTGTCGCCTTATTATTGAACCCGGACAATAAAATACCTTCGGCGATAGCATCCCCCACGTCCTCATCAGGTTAGTTTAAATAAATCGACATTCTTGTGCTGTGAATCTGAAATTTCAATGCTGTGATTATCATATTTGCATTATCATATATGGACTGAATATTACGCTACAAAAAAAAGTCATAGGCTATTTTAACCAATGCGCAAACGCGGCGACCGCTCGAAAGGCATTGCATGGTAATTTGAGATTCCCGACGTTGATGCGATTTTACTACCCCGACTTATCGGCCGGTTATATGCAAAAACCCATTTTTTCAGGCTTAAAAACAGGCCTCGTCTTATTCGCCGGAAAATACGGTAATCAATATTAATGAAAAATTTATATTCTGGTAATTAGTATAGGCCATTCGTTCACGTTTATCATCTGAAAGACAATCATGTACTATATATTGTGTAACACTAACTTGATTTTCAGAGATCAAGCCATGCTCCAATCCAGTCCATGGAAAAATTGTTGGGACAGGCGGTAGAAACTCTTATGCTACAAGCTACGGCATCTGCAACTTTCCACTGATTATAGTGTGGACTCGGACATACAGGAATTGATGAAATTCATTGTCTGATTACATTTTGATCCAGAATACATTCAAGGATGAAAAAATGGCTCGTAAGTTGAATACTTTAATAGGCTGATTAAATACACTTTACGCCGGTGGTTCCCAAACTTTTTTTTCCGCGACCCCAATTTTTGTAAAATCACAGACTGCAGATACTTGCGACCCCACAACGTGAAAACATTAAAAATCAATTTATTCTATTTAATCATTCTGATGAAAATCGACTGTAAGTTTGCGGGGCGTTGGTGTAACGTGGTTGTACTGAACTGTTTAGTTCAGTAGTTCCCAACCTTTTTACCCCAGCGGCCAGCGGGCAAGCAAAATTAATTTAAAAGAGTTCGCTGACCGGTAACACATGCCATCGTATGAAGACCACGATGTAAAAATCTCTGAGATTCAGAATATTTGTTTAGTTTTAGTACAATGTTAAAATATTGCAGATTACTCCATAATTAATTGGAAAGCTAAACAGAATATGAAAGTAAAATAGGTGAAAATACCTTTGCTGGGTCTCATCTTATTGAGTGCCTTTTAATTTTTGTCGTTTTGTTTTTGACTGCATGAAGCGCTTCGAATTTATGTATGAAATACAATATGCCCCATATTTTCACATTGTGTTCAAGGAAGATTATTTAAATGTCTAAATACGATCCGATTGCAATATTAAAATTGTTCACTTTTATACGAATGGGATGTGGACAAAACGCATATGTGTATATTTTAAAGTAGATACTCTCGATAATTAACATAGAGCTTTTGCAACTGATGGAAACCTTATTAGATGTATTCTTATAATTGTGCTTATTTACTCATTCCAGATAAGATATTTGTCAAGCCTCGGAGGTTGCTCCAAGAAAGACTGGATTGGACAATCATGAGCTCAGTTATAACAAATTTACTCGCCCGGTCTTTCAACTGTGCAGGACGCGGTGGATAAGAAGGAGTGAGTGGGACGCCCTTAGTTTCTGCTATTAAAGGTACCGGTATGTAATATGTTTATCATATTGTACCACCATCTTTCTCTGCTCTACCCTCTTCTATTTTATAAGTATAAGATTATTTTGACTCCAAATCAGCTTAAGATAATTCATAAGGGAAATGAACAAAAATTGATTAAATAGAATCTGACAATCTGGAGTGAAAACAAAACCTTAATTAAGATTGAAGCGTAAAGAATATAAGGTTTTGCCAAAAAGAAGCCTATCGTGTTCATGAATTAAATTAAGTTACATACACACAACAACAACAGAGATATAATAAAATAAAAACAGGCGAGAAAATTTAGATAAGTTTGGTAGTAAACAAAATGTACTTGCCAGTTGCCACACCATTCATTTTTATCATTATGATTGTCAAATTGAATAATGATTTTGTAAACAACTGTGAACAGTAAAGAATTTGAATGTAGATTTTGTATACAAAAGTGAACAGTATAGAAAAATATTTATTTAGGAGATATCGCCAAGCTGATTATGGTTAGGGTCAAGTGCCAAATTGCCAATCCAATGTTGCCAGAGTTTGGTGCATAATGGCGAACAGTGGTTTTCGAACTTATTTGTATCATCGCTCCCTTACAGACTACAGTACCCCCCCTAGCACAACAGCAAATGATGAAGTTACAAATAAAGTTATTGTAAATCAATTAAACAAATAGACTAATCATGGTGCATGATGTTTCTAATAAGATAGATGAATTTCAACAAGGAATATTTGAAGACATTTTAGTCAGATAAAATCTCAAATCATCATTATTCCCTCCAACAAATATTCGCCTCAAAACACTGTCTACGCCCCCCCTTGCGGAATCAAGAATTTCTGTATTTCTCAATTATTATTGTCTTGTCAATGTAAGCTTCACTCACACATTTGCGACTGCAGAAACTTGGCTTAAGATTCCTACTCTGAAAATTTGTTGGGATGCAGTCATTCAGACTAGGCTTTGAACTCTGGTGCTGTAATTTGCTAATACTGCAATTTAACACAGAATTTTTATATTTTTCAGCTCTGGATGATCTGGCAACGAACTCCGATTGATTTTATTACATGTATACATATTTGTAAAATAAAGACATTTTGTTATCTTTTGTTTTTTTATTATATAAATAATGTTAGATTAGTGGGAAATTTCTATGTAGTATAGATCCATACCCTGTCTGTACAACACATCGCCTAACTTGGCCCGACCATGTGCCACGATTGTATTACAACGTGTCACCTACGTAGGCCCGGCCATATGTCACGATTGTGTTACAACGTATCGCCCACGTTGGACCGGCCATATTTCACGATTGTGTTACAACGTATCGCCTACGTTGGCCCGACCGTTTGCCACGGTTGCATTACAGCGAAAGGACCGACGTTGGCCCAGCGGCCAAATCTCCGCTGGAACATGGTTGTTCGCCATTATTGGGCCGGTGGTTCCAACAACGTTCGGCCATGGTTGTTCCGACGTAGTTGTGTTATCTGGGAATGGGGTATGCTGAAGAAGTTCTGAGTGCCAATAAAGAAGAAGGCAGGACTTGGTACCTCAGCCACCATGGTGTTCGTCATCCAGAGAAGAAAACATTGAGGGTAGGATTTGACTGCTCTGCAAAATCAGAAGGAATTTCATTTAATGACATCCTGTTACAGGGGCCGGATTTAACAAATAATTTAGTTGGAGTTTTGTCACGCTTTCGCAAAAATATTGTAGCTGTTCAAGAGGATATACGGTCCATGTTTCATCAAGTAAAGGTGGAAGAATGTGATAGAAATTTCCTCCGTTTCTTCTGGTGGAAAAATGGTGACATCACTCTACCCAATGACATTAAACAACATGATGCGCAACTCCGGCATTTTTGTCCGAAGATCGTATTCGATAGCACGCTCCAATGCACATACTTGACGAGACGAAAACGAGCGGATGTGTGCTGCTTTCAAGGCGTAGCACGAATGGTGTTCGTGCCTGCTTTGACAGTTGTTGTCGATTTTAATGATATTTTTGAAGTTGGGGTAAAAAGAAATCGGTAAAAGGTAAGGTGAATACTATTGTTGTATATCACACCCGGGCATCGCACTGTTAAGTACATGTGGGAAAGCCAGCCTTTGTCAAATACTACGAAGTAATTAATTCAGTACGGTACGTATAGTTGCCCATTTGCCGAAATTACATATTTACTTACTCCTTATGGTTTCAAATAGTTCATGCACCTCCAGTTAGATTTTTTTAATCAGTGAGGATATATACTCATTGTTGATTGCTGCTCATTGTAACATACTATTACGCATTCACTTTTATTTGCGTATTGAATCAAAGTGTTAACAAGTTCACCTAACATTTCACTCATACCGGTCTATATTGTATAGTCTGATTTCTCAAGTATTTGGAGCCACGAATGCTTGTAATTTTCTGACTAAACCCTTTTATTAGTTGGTTTATTTTCCAAAATTCAGTAAAATATTTTTTAAATAAAACATGAGATATTGGATTTATTAGCTTTTCCATTCTGAATCATATAGACTGCTTTATTTATTCTTAACGAAAATTAATAAATCTCCTCTCTTTCTTCAGATGTGAAAGTTGTGGACAAACCTGTCTAAGCATTGTGAGACTCTTGCAGCACAAGAGGCAATAGCAGAAATAGTAAGTATATCAATCAAGAAATTAAGCCGACATAAAGCAAAACTTTCAACTATTCGTCTAATCTCAATTTCCTGTTATTTATTCACAGGACAACTATAGCAGACGGGGAGATATCAGAAGTCTGGCGACATATCAGTGACAGTGTGATTCCAAGAAATATAATGCAATTGAAAATAGAAAATTGCAATAGAAAAACAACCTATGGAGGCATGCAAAGACATTTGACCCTCCGGTAGAGTTGTGTATGGCCCCCACATCCTGCAGGGCTTGAGGAAAATAACTAAAAATTCCAAAGCGTAAGATTGCATAAGCGGTCTTATTTGTAAAAAGGCACAAAACACGCCAGACATACTTAAAACAGCTTTGGAAATGAGGATTACGGGTACCTCACTGCACCTGTGTTATATTTGGTTCATCAACTTTTGGTAGTACTATAGAAGAAATTCCGGAAGGGGTATAATCATCATTCATGATAAAATACTATCATATATTTTTTGAACAACTTCAATCTAGACCAGGGATCTCAAACTCGCGGCCCCAGAGAACTTCCAGTGCGGCCCTCGAACGCTTAACAATAATTGTAATAGTATTTTGGAATTTTTTTTTCTATCTAAATGTAATAGATTTTTCAAACCTTCTAAAGTGAAATTGATTATTCACACAGAAAACAATTTACTGAAAGTAGTTTTGGAATATTAATTTTTTTTGTCCACATTTTGACCCAATTAGGAATACACATCAAGCTAGCAAAAGAATACTTGAATAAAACACTTGAGTAATTAAATTAAACGCAAAGTACACGAAGAAGGTGGCATTTTCGAAGAAAATGGGAGTTGTAACATTTCTGCTCTTCACAAAATTCTGAAGCACATTGTTTAATTTGTCATATTTCCATCAATACAATCAAAAAACGCAATAAGCTCAGCAGTCAATATGACAAATTCGAAGACCAACTTCGAACAGAAAATTTCCATGTGTTTGTATATTAATATAATTATACAACGACTTAGTTACTAAAAATCAATATCAATAATAATTCAAGCAATCCTATGCCACGCAATGTAGTGCGAAATGTCTTGTCGAAAAAATCTGTCATTTGTTTTTTTACTGATCTATACATGAAATGATAAAAGTAACTTTTTTGCATTACTGGAATTAATTAAACATTCGTAAAGATCCAGATAAACCCATGATCATGTGGCCTCGTTAGTTAGAGTTGGTACTATAAAATCATTTCAGACTGGCCTTAGTATGCTGGTGACACAAAAAAGATGCCAAACGCCAGGACGAATGTAATTATTAAAACATTGAGTTTATACTGTAGTATTTTTGTTAATTTTAGGTTCATATATTTAGATTAAGTTATTTTTAGTGTATGTATTATTCTTTCCTTATTCAAAGCTTGTTCAAAAATGATTTTGATGGTTGTACATAGAATTTTACGATTTTTTATAATAAATAATGTAACTTGCAAATGTTGCAATAATAGTGGAATGCAAATATTAATATGTAATTGCATTTGAAATTGAAGAAAATAATAAAACTTAATCCAACTGTTTAGTTGCATCACAATATATGTCACAAACTAAAACTATCTTAAAAATATCTTTTAAGTATACATTATCAAAAACTGTTTGCGGCTCTTTTTACAATTTTCAAAATGCAATGCGGCTCTCGAAAACCCATGAGTTTGACACCACTGATCTATTCTAGACGATTCAAACATTGCTTTGGGAAATTATATCACTTCAATTAAATTGAAATAATCTCGCTATATTAAATACAAAATCGTTGCTATCATAAAGGTAAACCAATTCAGCCACTCGAAATATATTGGCCTTCACAAAGCAATGGAGGCAAAATTGAGAGTTCATGAGCTATGAACATTTGTTCTTTTCTTTGTCTTGAACTTTCCATACTCCACAGCCCCTATTAATTTTTTTTAATTTTAATTACCATGTGATGGTCATACATATCTTTAACTTGTATTTTCTGTCATGATGTATTATCTCAATGTGCCAAACTATTAATTTGTGTGCATATTTTGCTTCCAGATGACATAAATGTATTGTCATGTTTATTACCTCAGCTTGGAGTATTGACAAGAAAAAGGTGCCAGTAAATTAGGTGAAAAAATTTTCAACTCATTGTTATAATCAGAATTCACAATCAATAGGAATTATAAACAGCCAACAATCAGTGAGAATTATATGCGAAATCCCTCAGAATAAATTTGTCTAAAATCGGAGGAAGGCAAAAAATATAGGTAGTTTCCATTCACACAAGCATTTCAAGAAGACTTGCTCGAGCCAAACTAAATGAGCATCGTCAGGTGATCGGTAAGGCTGCAAGTTGAATTCAGCCCTGCAACCTCCTGCATAGAAGATAATATTAATTAGTGGGCTATGAGCTAAATTCCTAAATTTAAACAAACCTATCTACGATGCATTATGTACCAGCAATGTTACCTACGATTAACTGAATATGTAATATGTCTAATAAATTCACCTACAAAAGCAAGTTCGATAGGTGCAAACTTTGTGTTATGGAATTGTATCGCAGCACAGTTTTGTATGACACCCTCTTTAAATGAAATTTCAATGATTAAGCGCAAACATTAAAATTACTAACTTTGAACTTTGTCATTATCTGCAAAATGTTCCACACAAATCTTTCCGCTATCGCGTTTGTAATCTTCTCTGATAAAAAAAAACGTCTATGATGTCCAGAATTGCTCTTTACAGCTTGCCTGTTATTCCAGCTTTCCAAGTAAGCAAAACTTCTTAGATATAGAGATTATTTTGTTTCGTTACAGGCGCAAAAAGGCAGGTACTACACGTAAAAAAGACGCCGAGTAGCAAAAGCGAGCGGAAAACGGACGCGAAAGGCGACGAGAAATATGTGCATTGGAGCGTATCATGAAATACAATGTTTTGCCTGTAGTCTTATGGAGTGACGTCAGAGTTGCCTATCATGTTGTTTAATGTCATTGCTCTACCCATGAAAATTAATAGAATGTCGGTTTTTCTCTTTGGAACTGTGTGCTTGTAATATTCAAGGTCTTGAATCCAAGTAACACAGGCTTCAATTGCTCACAGAATATATTATATTGCATGAAAGTAAATAGAAATACACCATACGTCCACATAAAGTAGTTCTAGAATTGTCCTATCCTGTGGCCTAAACTAGATCACTAGATGTCCTCATATTATTACGTCATAGACCAAATATAAGACATAGAATATAGCAGTATTTCATGGACATTACAGTGCTCTCCAAGTTGTTGCAATTTCGCTTTGAGACAAACTGCAATAGATAACAAAGATGATTTTGAACAAAGTGTGATTGATGCAATTAATGATTCATTTTATGTTGATGATTTTTGTGATTCCAAAACGGATGCTGCTAGTGCCCTTCAACATATAAAGAGTGTAACTGAAATTGTTGCTAAAGGTGGTTCCGAGGTAACAAAATGGGTGAGCAATAATCGTGAAGTATTGGCCTCAATTCCTAAAGCTCACCGATCGAAGTAAGCGAAACGTTTGGATATCTCTATAGATGAATTGCCTGCTGAACGAGCTCTTGGCATGATATGGAACGCAAATGAAGATACTTTAAGCTTCAGTACTAAATAAACTGAACGACCATCTACCCGACGGGGTATGTTGGGTGTTGTGAACTCAATATTTGACCCTCTTGGCATTGTCCAGCCGGTCATTCAACCTATGAAGGTACCTATGCAAGGATTGTGTAGGAAGAAGCTAGGATGGGATGATACAATTTCTCCATAATGTGAACGGGAATTGCTAAAGTGGATATCAGAAATATCCAAGTTGAAAGATTTCAAGATGTTTTTACCGCCTGATTTTGGAGAAACCTGTTTCATATATACGTTTAAAAAATTCTTCTGGACGAATTCATTGCTCAATACTGTGTGGTAAAAGTCGATTAGTACCTCTCAAAGGCTCGACGATTCCCAGGTTAGAGCTATGTGCAGCAACATTATCTGCACGAAATGAAAAATTCTTTCGCAAAGAACTCAAGCTCCCAATTGATGCATCTATATTTTGGACGAATAGCACCACCGTATTACGATATCTGGCAAACACTGATAAGATCCTAAAAACTTTTGTTGCAAACAGAGTGAATGTTATCAAAGAAGTTTCTGATTTGAATATGACGCAAAACATCCTATAATAATTTCAAACAAGAGTCCTATTGCGAATTTAAAAATTGAGTATATTCACCAAGTTACAGGCCATAGTGGAAGAGAATATGTAATTGCTGAATTGCACCAAAGGTTATGGATTGTAAAAGCAAATGCAATGACACGAAAGATTCTCAACAACTGTATACCTTGTCGCAAGAGACAGCGAGCACCTGAATCTCAATTAATGGCCGACCTCCCAGAAGATCGATTAATACCAGACAAGCCACCTTTCTCATTTGTCGCTCGTGATGCACGAAGCGACGTCAAAAGATATGGCGTTCTCTCCACTTGCCTAGTGACTCGTGCTGTACATGTCGAGATTGCGTATAGCTTAGATACAAGTGCATTTATAATGTCTCTTAGAATATTCGTTTCAAGAAGAGGACAAGTAGTTGAAATAAGATCAGATAATGGAACTAATTTTGTTTCTGGAGAACAAGAATTGAGAAATGTTATTAAAACTTGGAATCAGAATCGAATACATAGTTTTTTCTTTTTGCTGCAAAAGAACATCAAGTGGCTGTTTCAAACTCCAGCGGCTTCTCACCATGGTGTTTTTGAGAGACAAATTAGAACAATTAAAAAAATATTCAATGCTATTTGCAGAGAACAAAAAATTAACTGATGAACTTTGACTACACTTATGTGTGAATGTGAATCCATAGTGAATGGAAGGCCAATAACAACAGTATCCAATGATCCAAAAGATTTAACACCTTTGAGTCCAAACAATTTGTTGTTGTTGTTGAAAAAAGAACCGATCCTTCCTCCGGGAGTATTTGATGTGAAAGACTTGTATGTTCGTAAGAGATAGAAACAAGTACAATACTTAGCTGATGTGTTTTGGAAAAGATGGAGACGAATTTTAATTGTCGACGTATTTCACGCCGGCTTATTAACTGTTCTAATATTGTTTGTTTGTTTTCTTTAGAAAACCGTATTGTCGTACTCAGGTACTGTCGTATTATCGTACTTCTAACACCGTACTTCTCATACTGACGTACCTATCATCGTACCGACGTATCTGTGTCGTAATTCTGTACGTATCTTCGTACACCTGTACTTTCCTGACAATAAACGACATCAACTTGTACCGTTCGTTATACGCGTCTTTTTGCATTGGAGTGACAAAATCAGTTTACTAGAACAGATCGACCATCTAAGAATATACACTGGTGTTGGCGCTTAAAGACACTCCAAATTTGGCGTCTACAACTAGTATTGCATTCAGGGTGCATCTATCTTCCTGCTGTTTCTTAGTTTGTCGCACTAAATATTTTTTTGAACATAAGCAATGACGTTTAAACAATGGTGTAGTAGTAACATTGCTGGCTTGCATTGCTTTTGCCGTGTTGTTGTTTCACTTTCGGACTTTACAAGATCTGAAGTTTTAGCTGACTTTCTGCCCGGCCCAAAACACTCCAAATTATACATCTAGATCTTGAGCAAAACCTCTAGAAATCTACCATAAAACATCTGAAGTGGCAGTCCTGCTCGCTGTAATAAAGATTGTCAAGTAAACCGAAGATGATAGCGCGATAATTCCGAGGCGCATAATGTTATTGACAGGTAAAAGTAGTGCCAATGCCCTAATTGTGCTAGTAATTCTGCGCCCAATGTTTCGTCTCAAATAGGGAAGGGGAGAGACTAATTACCATTACGCTACTAAGTGTCGCGTTTCTGCCAACCAGATAAGGACGGAACTCGTGATAATATTACCGGAAATTCTGATCTTTCCCGGCAATGTAGTTGACGCTCGCTCTGTTCTTGATTATTTGTCGGAGTGTTTACAAGCGGACAAGTTTCTTCTATGCCTCTATGTTGGCCTTGTTTCATTGTAACAATAGGGTCATCTGATTTAGCTTTCACAAATCGTCAAATGCTATCTGTATGGTTTACGTGTATACACTCAGTGCTTCGACTGAAACGTAATTCTAGTTTTCTACGAGATTGCAAGTCTTACAAATAAATCGCGGACTTGCTGTTTTTTCAAAGTTGATTGTCGAGGTAATGTATTTATTTTCTGAAGTTCTTTTGTCGCTTGCATCTAACAACATTTATAAAATGCATTGATGTCCAAAAAGGGGCGCCACGAGGAGGTGAAAGCAGACAGGGACTCCCATTACCGTTGGCGACTACTCGTCAAAATACCTAATTTATTTTATGTATCTGTCCAACATTGCCTAACTGCAAGTTTTTTAGTTTCAAACGTTACAAATCTTATATCTTTTACATGCAGCAAATATTCTTTACTTTGTGAAGAAAATTCATCATACAAAGACTTAATGGCAGCATATTTGAAATAACTGTCCCCTTCGAGTGGTGTGAAACCCATTGCGACGGGATCAAGCGCCCCGGGATTTTTTCAAATTAGAATTTTCTGAGACCCCATTGTTAGACTTCGTGCGAAGATGATAATAATATTTTCGAATCGAAATGCTCTTCTTTTAATTTAGAAATTCCTACCAGACCTTTTTTAAATTAGTTATCACCATGTCTCCATCCATCAAGTAAATGATCGTTAACGCATAAACCACCATTGCACGAGTTTAGTACAGTATAGGGGAAAGTTGGGACATATTTTTTCTTCTGCATTTTGTGAGCTCCATAATCTGCACATTCATTTGACAATGCGGGGCTAATGTATAAAGAGGTAACGTGTTAAAAAAACGTGTGTCAAATGTCCCACTGCACTCCATTGGTGGGGTTAGGGCTGGGCATTTCGAATCGAATATTCGAATCGAATAGTAAATTATTCGAATCGGTTCAGAGCTAAATTTCGAATCGCCGCCATCTTGTTTTTATCTTTCCGCTAATGGTCGAGGTGAATTCCCCAATTTTTTTCTCATTGGAGTCATATTTTTTCAACGAAATTCTAACATATGACTATTTTCTGTAGTGATTTATTGATAAAACGTGTTTGTTATTTTGTGTGAACGCTCAGTAATCTATCTGGGTGATTTATTCTATGTCTTCAGTAATTCATTTGTTGAGAGGACCAATTACTATAATAAAGTCGCTTACAATTATATATTTTCAAGTATTCGAGATTCGATTCGAAAAAAATTATTCGATTCGATTCTGAAATCACAAGGTATTCGAAAATGCCCAGCCCTAGGTGGGGTACATTTGCACAGACCCTGCGGCACAATGGAGCAGTCTGTTAAATTAAACGAGGCATGTCTTAAAAAAGCAATGAATCCTTATCATCCAAAGAACTTCGAGAATTCAAATTTGGAAATTTCATATTTATGAAATCACTACTCTGAAAAATATTTTTAATCACGAATTTATTCCATATTGGGCCATGGGCCAAGAGAGAGAGAGAGTGAATGATTTATTTTCCGAATATATCAAAAAATTACAATAAATGGAAAAGAACAATTATAGAATATAATCGGGAGGGGGCGGGCAAGACTGCAAGGTCAACTATGCGACCGACCGAGATACTTTAATATTACACAAAACACGCATCTTTAGGGATCTCGTGCCTTGCTCTTTTTTTCTGTGAAATAAGGGAAATAATTAAAGCCTCAGACAATAATTAAAATGTCGATTCGAACAACAGGATATGACTTACGTTGTTTACATTCGGTGGTCATTATGCAAGAACAAGATTGCGTCCGCTGATCTATCGTGCGGCTAGCTGCGCTAAAAACCTGCTCACTGCTGCTGCTGCTTGCTGGTATGCATAACACGGATCTTGCTAACTTGGCAAGCCTAGGATATATACAGGAGTTTGTTCTCCACCAACCAAACAAATCTCGGTCATCATCCGTGGCATGCCTTTGACTTATGTACATGCTGATTTCATCTCGAACAGGAGCATCATTGTCATCATCCGCGTTTCCCCACTCAGCGAAATAGGAAATTGTTCGCTTTGCTGCAGGTGGAGAAAAGGTGCTGGTGGGCGCCTCGTCCTTCTCGTTTTCAACAGTTGTAGGGCCAAGATGGGTTTCTCCTCCATCTTCTTCCATGAGTGTGCGGACATGTACATGCACTTCTGACACCTATGTCGGTGTCATAATTTGAGTATGCTGAATGTAGGCCACAGGAACAGTGCAACTTTGTACAACATATGTATTTTGAATTTTTGATCCAAAAATTCAGAATGCCCGCGGCGCACAAACGTCTGCTGAAGGTTATCTGTAGAACTGGGTTGGCAGTGCTTTCTTAACTTCTCATTCCAGAGGCAAACTAGATTCAGTGTGGTATATTTATCTTCTTCCAGCTCTCGTTGTGCTGCTCTAGAAAGGAGATCAGAAAATCCAACATATCTGTTGCAATGTTGTCCATGCGCCCCTCCCCCCTCTCCGCGTGACTGCAGCTTCTCACACAACTCAGTATATATCTCGTGTACAGACTTGAGTGTCAAATAGAAGGTGCTGAATCTGGTTTCGCATATCTGAAGCACTGTTTTTGATAGTTGTGCTGCCAAACCAGATTGCTTGATGAAACGGACAACACTCTTGACTGCGGTAATGGTTTCTCCAATGTCTGGGGCGTTTTCAGACAGTGGCAGCGCGTCCTTGTCCAGCCCATGGCGAAGGACAGTGTTGATAACATGGTCAATGCACGGGATGCGCTTGTAAGGCTCCAAAGCTTTCACGATGTTACTGCCCTGATCTGTAACCCACACTATTCTGGATAAAGATGAATGTTCCAAACCATATGTATTCACAAGGGCCGGACCAGTTCTCTTCTTATATTCTTCCCCGTTTCGGCGTCTTCTGCTGGAAATACAGCAGTGATGAGGGGTTTTCCAACTAAGTTGAGGTCTGTTTTAGTAAAGTGACAAGTTATTGCAATATAACTTTTTTTTCTGAAATTATTCGTCCACATATCGGTACTCATGGCGACGTCACAGCTGCTTGCCAGAGCTTTCTTTACCCGCGTAATTACCAAGCTCCTTTTTACATTAGCCTTCCCGGTGCACGCGTTTGACACTGTGGTGTAGTGGGGCAGGCCCGATTCGACAGGTACGCGGCCAAAAGTTGACCCAACATTGATAAGTTCACGGGCCAGAATTTTGAAACCTTCGCCACTAACTACTGAAAATGGTCTGAGGTCTTGACAGCAAAAATCCACACACTTGTCTGTTAAGGCCTGCTTAGCGCGAAGAGGGACGGTCTTTGGGGCAAATGATAACATAGAATAGGTTTTCCACACCTCACTCTTACCGGTTTGTGTTTACCTTTTCAGTTCCCGTCTTTAGTTTAACCTTCACTTCTTCTGCTCTATATCGGGATATCAGGTCAAAATCTTGCGGATTTGCGGAGGGGAAGAATATTAAGACAGTGTTCACGACACGTGCACATGAGCGTGACATTGGCCAATCAGCAATATGCAAAATGTGACGTAACAATGCCCCCCTTTTCGCACCCGCTCCGACACTTTTTTCGCTCAAGGCAGATTTACGGGTGTGGTCGTAAACATTACCTCGTTTTCGCGTTTTTGAACTCTATTCGTTAGTTTTCAGTTGTGCTTTGAAAATATAAATCAAGAGAATTCAAATATCACTTTGTCTTCCTATGGTTTTTTTTTAATTTAACTGAAGTAAAAAATTGCTGTGATAGACTAGGCTAAAATTCTTTACCGGTATAGTCAGTGATTTCCCTACACCCCCCCTAGGTGTATCAGTTTAAGCACGTTTATTTCATAACAATTGAATTATTCCGGTATCCCATGTACAGGTATGGATATTATGATTACACACTCCAGTATTTTAGATATCAGCCATATATTAAGAAAGCTTAAAGATGTCACAAAACGAAAACTAGGCACTGAAAACAGACGTTTTTTAGATGGATGACAGCGTTTTTATTTCTTTATTGAAAAGAATCAAACTTCAGCGATTTGTCTTCTTACAAAATATTTCAGTTCTGAAGGAATACAACATTTTGCGACATTATGATCAGTTGACGAGCGTATTTCAAAATTTAATTCATATAAAAGTCAAACAAACATGTTCAAGAAAATTAGAAATGTGTAACAAAACAAGCCATAAGTAGCCATTCATACAATGCCAGATGAGCAAGTAACTTCATTAGTCACTATCAGTTGCAAATTACTTGTTGAAACGTAGTAGTATATATTTACGGTTGAAAGCCGTGCTTGTTATCTATTCCCCGAGAATTCTATCAGCTAACTATTATAATTATTGATTTTATTACATAACAAACTGCGATGCTAGGTGTATCTAAAATCAAGCTTAGAGCCTATTTTGGTGCCTATTTCTCAAAATTTTCTCAGGCCGCTTAAGCGCGCCCTGGACCCCAGCCGTGTCGTCCCGCACTTTTCCTCGCTCCCCTTTTCTGGCCCTACAATTTCATTCTGCTGTGGATTTTGGCTCGGCGTCAATAAACTTGGGGGGGGCCCCCTATACATCGTTTCTTAAATACATACCATTTTTTTTAGGGAATACAAATAGCCTAGTTTTATCTCTAATAGCAAATTATTTACCACTCCCTAAATTTTGAAACACCCCCCCTAAAGAGAAAAGCTGGGGAACATACTGGGTATAGTACTTTTAAAAAACAGATTGTTGTATGCGATGAATTATGAAGATGGTTTGAAATGAATACCCAATTTAACTCGAAACCACTCTTAAAATAAAGCACCGAAAATTTTGCAATGGTAAAGTATAGGAAGAATATTTTCGGCGGTCAAAGGTCCATTCTCTTGTTTCTCTCCAGCTTCCTCTCTTGCTTTATTCAAATTATTTCTTTTATAACAAGTATTCCTTAGATTAGTATCGGCCAATAGTTTAGGTATATACATTTTATAAACATATCTTTATTTCAAAAAATAGATAAATAAGCCCGACCCGAACGTAATGATTGTCATTTCAGGCCCGACGAGGTAATGATTGTCATTTCAGGCCCGACCCAAACGTAATGATTGACAATTCAGGCTCGACCCGAAGATAATGATTGTCATTTCAGGCCCGTCGAGGTAATGATTGTCATTTCAGGCCCGACCCAAACGTAATGATTGACAATTCAGGCTCGACCCGAACGCAATGATTGACATTTCAGGCCCGACCCGAAATTTCAGGTCGGGCTCCATATTTTAGCTCTACTGTATATACACAAGGTCAATATTGCTTAAAATAGGTTAACTCATGTCATCATTAGATATTTTTATGAGATGATTACTGATTACCACGGCTCACAAAATCGAATTATCTGGTTGCAGTTTGGAGAAAGAAAATTGGTATTAATGTACACAATTCTGTTAGCATGGTACCTTTACAAATATGGAGATTATTTGTAAGCTACATCTGGGAAAAGTTTATATTCATATTTATGCAAAAATATGAAATAAAATTTTATATTCTAGATCCTTTGTCCCTTGAATAGACAAAAAACAACATAGCTATTGTCAGAGTTAAATAAATATATTTTGCTGACATGTGAAGATAATACAAAGCTTACTTTTAAGATGAACTATACAAAAATCTATTGTAGTCCAGACCATCGATCAGTCTTTGTATTAAATAGAACTATTGGAGAAATAAAATGACAGGAATTGCTTGTTTTTCTTCATTCTGTACCCCAGTGCAACCAACCATGTCAGGATGATTTTTGCTTAAGAGGCAAAAACTGACTGATAATATGTGGAATAACAATAATGTTTTTCACATTGTCCTTGGATGATGGGGTAATCAAACTGTAAAAACGAGGTTGCATTTCTAGTAGCATTTGTTATTGATATATTTTCTAAATGTGTCTGCTGAAGAAAGAGGTAGAAACAATCATATTTCAGCTTTTATGCTCCCTTATTTACAAGTTCTAATAATTTTCCAGACTTTGCCATTGAACGAGTCTCTGAACCACCTCCAATGAATTTTCCATGAACGAATACTCTTGGCACAGTGTTGCCTCCAGTTTTTTTTGCCAAATATTGCTGTATCTTTGCACCATCATCTATTTTGTCCAATTCTATCACCTTTGGTTTTACGCCAATGTCTGTAATATAAATTTCACATGAAAGAATGATTTCAAGTCAACCAATAATTACTCAGAGCTATGAACAGATTAGCTGACATTCTTTGTTCTAGTTCGCTATTAGACATTGACTATAACAATCACAATGTTCCTGAACGGTTATCCCATAACTTTTTAATAGGTTTTGAATACGCAATTTCATACTTAATATCAATTTGTGCAATATGGGTGTTCGAATAAAGACAATAGTTCATGACAGACAACCGATGGATTGGGTTTACCTACCCAGATTCTTCTGGTCATGTTTTAAGAAATACGGAGTTTGGCAATACTATAGCCCAATTTTGCTCATTATGATGCTGCAGTAAATTTAGTTCCAAATGAAAAAGCATTAGTGAAATAATGTTCGGCATACTTACAAGGATGGTAATCTGTAGGCCTATAAGTGCAGCTTGAAAACAATTAGGACCAGTTATCTAAATTATTAATCCTGAAGTATTCAGTATGCCCAGATATTAATTAGTTGAAAGCAAGAGGTTCATGATAACTACCATTGAAATAGGTAAATAATTCTCTGGCAAAAACATAACACCTGTAGTCTATGCACTGAAATCTTACTCTAGTTTGATGATACAAAAACCCCAAGTTAGTTAATGATATACATAATAACAAACCTCGTGCTGTCATGGGCATTCAATTTTTTATTTGTTTCATCCACCATGACTGAAGTCACACAATAACATTCAAATTATTAAAAAAATGATATCGCTGACAACAATAATTTGCTATACCGTACATCTTGGCCAACTTCATAAAAATATGACTCACCTTTAAATGCAGTCTTTGCCATACCGCAATATCCACACCATGATTTGGAAAACACAACAACTGGATTATCCTTTATCTCCTTGTTGACAAATTGTTCGATTTTATCCATTTTGATGCTGAAATGCCAAACTTCGTTTGAGAGCTTTATGAACTACACTATACAATCAGACAATAGGCCTACTTTATTTTTATTATAGCAATATAAAGAGTGAAAATAAATCGAATGACAGATTTTACTGATTGCTCTATAAATCTGTAAATTCTGAAATTCGTGGTACAGTATTAGTACCACCATCAGATACAGCTAGTCTATACCGTACCGGTACCAAAGTCAGAAAGTGTCTATAGTCACTTTGGTCTATACCGTACTAGCTCTGCTGGTACCGGTGCCTATTCCAGTATTTAACTATGCAGAACAGTACTGTAATTATTTCCAGACTATTCTGCAATAGCGATTGATATTGAAAGTTTCAATGTGACAGAAAAATGTAGAATAAACTTATAGGCTAGTACTAGAAGCTTCTACAACACTTCACAGCATTCGCGGCTGACCCCATATTAGAAAATAAAGTTTTTCACCTCACCAAGTTTTTGCATGATATCATTTTCTATATTCTATCATTCAGCGCAGAGTGACGTCAATCAATGGTCTTGCCTCCGCGAATATACCGTTATGTCAAGTCATGGTGACTACAATTGATCGAGAAATCAAGGGCCCGATTCAGTAACACGTCCGCAGGTTAAGTCAGGCGGTACCGGTACCGGTATAGGCTCCGCCCTAATCTGCCAATCTTGGACCAGCGACAATGCTGTAACATTTATGCTTGGACTTTAGGGTGCTCAGCCGAGGGCGTTTGAAATTCCACGAGTCGAAGTTCATCTTCACACAACTTATGGTGTTATTCAGTAATCAGTCATGTGCCAGATTTTAGTTTATCATGCAGAAATATATTTATTCAAACCTGAAACCTAACCCCGAATCCATCAAAACTGTATCCATGAGGAAAATGTTCCAACTTATTCCAATATTACCGGCATTTTTCCATTGGTTTGTGGCAGCTAAAAAGTCAGTCGCCGTGGTTTGGTCATAGCGACCACCGCGGCGGTGTGGCTCAACGGGCTAAGCGTTAGGAATACGCTCGCCACCGCACCTATAATTACTCTGCTTGGGTTTGCAGGTTCGAATCCCATGCAGGGATGGTTATGTGCGAGAGGATTGCTGGACTCCTCGTTGGGTGGTTCACGTAACCGCTGGTCGGTTACGGCTTCCTCCACCACCAAGTCCATGCTTCCGAAAAACAAAACAATATAACTAATCCCATACCCGACTTGGAATGGTAACCGGACGAGAGGCCGTGGTTCGCCATATGGATAAGCCGTCTCATCGGCTTTCCTCCCCCCTCGGGATAAATATGTAATCCTATGGTTTGGAAATTCCGCCATGGTTTTGCGGCAGCTTCAGACGCCACAAAATACTTGAAACTGCACTTAAATTCCACAGTCCAGTCCATGGGTTCCCAAACTTTTTGTTCGTGCGCCAAATTATCAGGGAAAAAACTCACGGCGCACTTACACGAAAAAAATGCTGCTTCTAAATGAAACACAATTTTGTGATCGTATTATGTACTTTATGATTTTTGAAGTTTGTAAACATGTAGGCCCAAGAAATAAAGGCAAAATAGGTCGACACTTCTCCATCTCTGCCTGATTTTATTTCCTTTGAAATGCGAAAAAATAACTCATGTTCGCTAAACTCGGTTCAGCAGATAAATGAGCTGCAGCTCACAAAAAAAATGGATTTAATGAAGCATATACACATCATTTAAAAGTACATTACATTATTAATATGATATATATACATAGTAATACATTCAAGGAAGAATCGGTCATCGTCCATTTTTTCCATAATCATCATCATTTATATCAGGGGTGGCCAACACGTCGATCGCGATCGACCGGTCGATCGTCACGTCTCGAGTAGTTATCGCGTCTGATGTTGATTAAATTCAATACCATACCCCAAAAAACTGCCTTGAACCAGTTTCATGCAGCGCCTGTTGTGTGTTTTAAAACAAAATGAATGTTGCGATGTTCATGCGCAAAATACGATATACACGACCAGTATTTGAGTCTTGGCAAGTCCGATAGAACATTTTATTACGTAACAAATGAAAGTTTCGCCACTGCTAAAGTTTAGGAATGAACTTGCCGATTATCGGGTGTCTTGACTGACAAACGATTCTACAATAGCTTCTGCAGTATGCGAAAGTTATTGTCTCTCTCCAAGAGTTAGGGATACCAACCGTCCCGGAATGGCCGGGACAGTCCCGGAATTAATTGACCTCTAGCGTCCCGTGTCCCGGGATGGTCTACGGCTGTCCCGGAATTTAACGCCAACTAAGGCGATCTAAAATAGATTGAGGCCATCGTAAGAGTGTCGGCTTTGTTCAAAATTCGAAACGGATGTAATACACGCAAATATATTTTTCAATAAAAACGATTATATATAGAGGACTTGCACGGGTCATGTGACCTTGTTTACTGGACGGCAATAAAACAAAAACGTCCATTTGGCTCCTGTCAGTTGCAAGTCGGATTATACGTTTCCGTTTTGTTTGGCTGTTGAAAATGGTTATTTCGCATTGTTCCGCTGGCTGTACGTATAGTATAGACAACCAAATGGATCTTCAGTTATATTCCACTGTTTTCAAAAGATCCGGAACGTCGCGCAATGTGGATATCATCTATTGGCAGGACTGCTTGGTGTCAAGTCCAGAAGCCATCTCACTTGTGTTTCACTGTTTGCGGACAGCACTTCGTTGATGGTGAGTCATAATGTGCCGTTATCAATTTTGTTAAATATTCATAAGCTCCTTCATTTCAATAGAAAGCAGATGACAAACTACTGTTATTGGTGGGCCTAGGCGTTGGCCTACTTGCAGACTTGACTCGTGTAAGGTATTGATCAATAATTGCCATAAGGTAATGTTTCCCTAGTTAGCAGGTAATCTATTAGTAAGCGTGAAAACTTGAATAGATAACTAAAGTTTAACGCCAGTGCTAATGCAAAAAATAACCAGAATTCAATTGAATTCTCCATCTAAGAATACGCTCGCCACCGCATCTCTGATTCCCCTGGGAGTTTCACAGGTTCCAATCCCATGAGGGGATAGTTATGTGCGAGGGGATTGCAGCTCTCCTCCCACTGAGGGTGGTTCACACGACCGCTGGTCGATTACGACATCCCCCACCATCAAGTCCATGCTTCTAAAACAAATAACTGGCTAACTAATCCCGACATAGAATGGTAATCGTACGATGTTGCACCTTGCAATCTGTCCCCAACCACAGATAAATTCTATCCTAAAAACTACCCATTGGTAGGCATAGCTGTGTTTTAAATTGAAAGAAATCTTCATTAATTGTCAGAAGGTGTTGTCTGATTGTTTTGTTAGTTAGCAGGTAATTTATTACTGATCTGATACACAAACTTGGCACTGTCAAATGATGATTAGTGTTTAATTTATTTTCAGGAAAAAGGGAAGATAACCCATTATCAGCTGCTTATATGTCCCATCGATATTTGAATTTTCGCCATCCCCAGAGAGGAAGAGAATAGTTAGAAAAAGGGGCATTTTGAAGAAAGGCAAAAGGCAGGACCATTTCAACAAATTCTGTTAACTTGTATGCGTTGCAATATTAATTTGCAGTTGTTAGCATAAACATTTAATGTGTCTTTCGACTAGACCTACCACACTTTAAAAAAAGTCGCCTACACCCCTTTCCACTAGAACAGAGGTCGGGAACCTTTTTGGTCAAGAGAGCCATAAAAGGTACATATTTTCAATTGCATTTCCGTGCGAGCCATATAGCATTTCAGGCCTGAAATTTTTAGTCAAAAGTCAACAAATACAATGTCAATATACATTTACAGCATGTTGTCGCTGCGGGTCTCGAACAGCTGCTAACAACATGCAGCACAAGTTGAAATCTACGATATTCACCAACACTTCTTTCGTTTAGGCATCCCTGTAGTATTTTGAAAACTAGCCTTGCTAGTCCGATTCAAATATGACAAATACTGTAACGAGAATATCGGTCAGAGACCGAAGACTTAAGTTTTGTCACAATTCTTGTCTGGTAATTCTCTTGGGTAACTTAGACATGCGCTGGGCGCGAGTTCCCAAACGTATTAGCAAATTTTTTGCCAAATTTGGCTATAAAAGAGTTTGAGAACTCGTAACAATAGTAAGCTTAGCCTTACAATATTAGATTTTTCTGGGAGCCATATGCCGTCACCAAAAGAGCCATATATGGCTCGCGAGCCATGGGTTCCCGACTCCTGCACTAGAACCATAATACTGTAAAATATTTGATAGAAATTACCCCCGAGGCATCATATCTTCCATTTGAATAGGCTGTGGAGGCAGATACATTTTTTACTCTAAATTATGGAATGTTACTTCCAAGTTATTCTATCCTTGCTTATAGATATCTTGAGGTTAGTGACTCCAACTGACCCATGCATGCCACACTGAAAATTCTCTTGTGTACCCATAAAATAAGGCTGTTGGAGCCTTCAGACCTTGAAACGGGTCGAATCTGAGCACGATGGATTTATGTGAAACACGTAATATGCATTTAGAGGCAAAAATATCCCATCCTGAGCAGCACCGATCCACAACCTCCTGCCTATGGAATCAAAACATTAGACAATTGGTGTACTGTGCGCATTCACAAATCTTTGCGAATCAAGTGTGCCTTTTGACTAAAGAAAATTTGGCATTAAAATGGTCAATCTCAATATCAACCTAGTATCTGCAGATAAAACCAATTGTTTTTTAAAAACACATTTTTGATGTGCTTTATTTTTCAAATATAATTCATAATTACTGTAAAGTGTGTGATACATTTGGCACCATGAATACCATTTGCAAATTAGCTTGGGTTACACCCCTCTCAAATAAAAGTTTAGACTCTGAAGTCATATCTCATAATATTCTTTAAACAAAAGGTTGCGGCTAGCCGGCTACCCATCAGAATTTCCTTTCAGATCACAAAGTCGCAAGGTAGATGGTGGGGAATGATCGGAACCGATCAGCGGTCATGTGAACCACCCTCGGTAGGAGTAGAGCTGCAATCCTCTCGCACATCACTATCCCCGCATGAGATTGAAACTACCAGGGTGATCAGAGATGCGGTGGCGAGCGTATTCCTAGATGGCGAATTCAATTGAATTCTGGGTATTTTTTGCATGACCAGTGTTAAACTTAGTTATCTATTCAACCTTTCACACTTAGTAATAGATTACCTGCTAATTAGGGAAACAATACCTTATAGCAATTGATTATTAATTCCTTACTGTCTTACACAAGTCAAGTCTGCAACTGCAAGTAGGCCCACGCCTAGGCCTACTAATAACAGTACGGTAGTTTGTCATCTGCTTTCCATTGAAATGAGGGAGCTTGTGAATATTTAAAGAAATAGATAACGGCACACTATCACCACAATATCACTCACCATCAACGAAGTGCTGTCCGTAAACAGTGAAACACAAGTAAGATGGCTTCTGGACTTGACAACAAGCAGTTCTGCCAATAGGCAATAGATGATATCCACATTGCGCGACGTTCCGGATCTTTTGAAATCAGTGGAATATAACTGAAGATCCATTTCGTTGTCTATACTATATGTACAGCCAACGGAACAATACGAAATAACCATTTTCAACATCCCAACAAAACGGAAACGTATAGTCCGACTTGCAACTGACAGGAGCCAAATGGACGTTTTTGTTTTATTGCCGTCCAGTAACAAAGTCACATGACCCATGCAAGTCCTCTATATATGTAGGGTTCATTCAAATAGGAGTGAGTTGAAATTTGTGGATAAGACATGTTTTGTCAACCGTGACCTCCCGATGACATAACATCAAAACGAGAATATCGGTCGGAGACCGAAGTCTTATCGATCGAAAGTTAGGGGATCCCAAAAACAGCGCTCTTACTCCATAGTGACACCGTGGGTCCCATCACTGATTAATTAATAACTCGCTAATTATACGACATAATTCATCCAAAATCAATAGGCTTCTGATCCGAGCTACGGTGAACGCACATGTAATTTGGAACGCACATGCAATTTGGAGCAGATTCAACCTCGCTTTCGTGAGATATCGCGTGCATCTAACAGACAGACAAATACCTATCAACATACCTTACTTACCGATCTTAAGATCGATAAGTAATAAGCTGAACAATTGCGAAATGTATAATAACATTATTACAGCATTCACCTTAATTTGGGAGAATTAAAAATTTAATTTAGTGAGATTTGTTGAAAAATTTAGTCAATAAAACTGCGGCGTATCTTGTGTTTCTTGTTTTTAGTTTATAATGCACTGTTAGTGTGAGGCTCTCTTATGAGCAGGATTCCATTTTTCAGTCAGTTTTCTGGCTCGCATAGCCGCCTGTTTTAGGACGCCTTGCTGACAGCTCTTGTCTTGGTGATAGTTCATTAATTATTATATTTCCGTAAGGATTACAAATTTGGACATAAGCTTTGTGAGAACTAACGAAGATCCTCTTAAAGCGGCAAAATCACGATAAAAATTTTAAATACCAGAAATACTGATTTCTTGTGTTTTTTGTTAAATAATTAGGTCTGCTTAGCACAAATTGTATATTTCGTCCAAAACAAATTTAACTTTCCAACTTCCAAATCTTAGTCACTTGTGTGCGCATGTATGACAGAAATTAGGCGACCCCGGAAAATCTTCACGCTACCCCATCGGGGGTCGCGACCCACAGTTTGGGAAACATTGCGATAACAGGATTCGGTTTCCGCCTCTTCGGCGCCATGCGGCAATTTTATATTTCCCGTGTCTAATTTTAGTAATTTATTAATCAAATACGAGCGTTTTCTCTTGCGTGGAAATCTCTCTCGTTATACTTCCGTTTTCTCGTAAAGAACCCGCAAAATCGCTAAACATCATACACTGTAATCTCAAACGGAATATTCAATACACGAAGTCGGCGAAGTACACCACACGGCAAGAATGGTTCTTGCATCATTTCTGCGTTTTCCTGCTTTGCTATCTAGCTAGCGTATAGTAATAATAATTATTTGTGCGACTTACAGGCGATATTCCGATAATCTGATTACAACAATCTTTAATTGTTTACAGACATGCCTTGCCTCATTTTACATTAAATGATTTTTTGCTACCTGTGAGTTTTCCGAAATGTAAACCAAAAGCCAGGCGTTAAATTTTATGACATTACTTAACGATTAATTTATGTCAAATATGATGTACAACTTGTTGCTTGCATCAGTTGCCTGATTTGCCAATGAATTTCATTACTCTCAGGAAATATACACAATTATCTGAATGCAAGTAGTATTTTTGTCAATAGACTTGGCTATTATCGTAATATCATGGTACCAATGATAGAAAGCGTCAAACAACTCCTTGGCTATCTTTTCATATGATCATTTATACAAAGTGTACAATTTTAATAACGTCACAAGTTGCTATTATTTTTATTGATAGCTATAAACTATCGATTACTTTGTGTACATTGTTGGTTTGTGGCTTTATTCTAATATTTCTATTGAAGCTTATTTCCTATTTTACTGGACTTTAATAAACTAAAACCAAAATGTGTTATTTTCGATTTTAGAATGTATTCGGAATTCCAGATTCAAAAACATTATTTTAGAATGTATTCGGAATAGTTTAGTATTCGGAAATGACCATCCCTGTGTACAAATAATTTTATTACACAATTTTCCGAAATACAAAGTTATATCGCAAAACGCGATAAATTAAAAAAGAAGTTGCCAAGTTTGAGTAAGGCCAAGTCTGGGTATATAATGATATGTAACGACAATCATAGAAAATGAATTCGGTCTTTAGCTGTTAACGAATAACTACGTACGAAATCGCGTTTACGGGAACTTAGTTTTAAGAGTCTTGCTCGCACAGAATGAAAAGTTGATTTTAATTGATAGCTTTTGAATTTAATATTTTACAACGGCGCATAGGCTGTAGTGGCCACACGCTGGTCCTGCATCTAATTAATTCTCAGCGGGTATGTGTTTTAGTACACTCGGCAAACTAACATTAATAATGATTTAACGCCGTTTCATATCTATTTTTGGGACCTCCTGAAGTATGCCCAACAAGATGGTGCACAACCTGAACTCCGGTTTTGTACCAGGTTAGGGTTCAGGTTATGCGACATCTTGGTGCGCATACTTCAGGAGTACCGTGCTTATTTTTGTATTAAACCGCTTACTATCAAAGTTATGCGACATCTTGCGCATACTTCAGGAGTACCGTGCTTATTTTTGTATTAAACCGCTTACTATCAAAGTGTCTAAAGCGTGTCTTACCGGTAATTTAGTATATCAAAATTTAGGGATTACATACATTTGGAACAATTGAAGGCAAAAAAATTGTAATATTCCCACATTTTATTGCCTGTTTAGTATCAAATGAAATCCAATGTTCAGGACATTTCCAAATAAATAATACATTTATAGTAATACATTTACAATTTTTTAACCTAAATTTTAATCTAAATCCAGCAATGCGGAAATTCCCACTATTTGAATAAGTACGAAAATAGAATAGGATTCGGTATTCGATTTAACTATTCTAGAATAGTAAATGATTCTACATTGCCCATCCCTACTTTCACATATACATGTAATTGTAAAAGTGTAATCTTTCCTATTGTAAATGCTGCTACGGGAATGGGAAATTGCAGATAGTGAGAATAAAACTCACACGAAAGTTGATGTAAAATATTTATTGCATTTAGCCCAATAACGTTAATGCACAAAAATCCCAGGAATTCACTACGAGTACACTACAAACTACAGTACAAGAAAATTAAATTACACTTACAAAAACTAGACTAATTCAAATGTCATCAACAATACAGCATAAATCCAAGCCCCGTTCTGCTGATAAAACACAAGAACGAGATTTTGAATCAACTCAATTCAGTAAATTACAATTCAATTTCCGAGTACCAACTATTATTAAAGTTACATTTGCAGTTTAGGAAATATTCTCAAACATGTTTGGCCCGATTGTAAATGCTCTTCAGAAAAAAAAATTTTCATTGCTTCATGACAAATGTAAAAAGATGTGCAAACAAGTTTGATGCATTCTATCCCCCTTGGAACAGTAGTACATTCTGAAAAAAGGTTTGACAAAAAGAGTTGTGTATAAATGCTAAGCACCAAACTCAAGGAAACAAATAATATAAACACACAATCTTTTTTAAGTATACAAGAAGTTACTACAAAAGTTGACGATGAGGGCAAAATAAGTGATAACCCAAAACAAGTGCAAATGGAATATTAATTGTGCAGATCTAAAATACAAAATGACCATGATAAATCAAAAAATAAATAATATTTATCTTGCACAATTCTTCCAGGAGAGAGGAGAGGAGACAAACAACCATACATGCTTAAACTAGTTAATTATTTTGGTAAGTAAAACAACCAATTGAGAGTAATGGTGGAACGATTAATGATGGAATGCCTTTGCTTGAAAGGAACACCTCAACTGATGTATCTATACAAGAGAAAGGTCTGAGAGGAATGCAGCAGAAGTGGTAAATTTGCTCAACAATTTCAACTTACCATCAAGGTTTTATTCAACAAAGGTGTCAACCAACATAAGGAGTCTTGCAATAAAGGCAATATACAGGAATTCGATTGGTGGTTAATTTGCTTGAACTGACAAGATAATCATTTTGCCATATAATAATTTATTTATATAACAATTGATTAGTTACTATTGATCATTTACGAGTGTTGATGATATAAAATCAAGACTTGTTTGAATATCTCTTATTACTATCCAGAATAGTTATATATAAAAGGTATTTCAATATGACATGACTAATGCACTGTCAGAAACATTATATGCAGTTGATATAGTGGGAGCAAGAACAGCTTTTGGCAATTAAGTTCTAAAGTTTTGTTCATATTGCATTTAAGCTTTAATATCTTGCTTATGAAAGCTTGTATGTACTATAGTCTCCATGTCAATGTAATTGAAATACATGTCACAAATCCCAACTAAACAGATGGTGTTTCACTAACATATCACGAACTCCAGTCTTTAGTGTCTCTTTTGATTCCTTTTTTTTTGGCAATTCCCAATCTTGTGACAAGTATAAGGTAAACTGAGCCAGAACTCTCAACTCACATTTCAGCTGTACCCAACCTGGTGACATGATGAATGACCAGGGGTGATACCACTTGGATACAACAGGGGTACACGAGCACAGTATCTCAAGCCAAAGATGGAGCACTTGCTCATTTAAACCCAAACAAATCAAAGATCTAAATTTGACATCCATTTGCACATGAGCATCATTATGTGTATGATTCACAGCTTGTACACATCTATAAAGTAATTCCTCAGGTGTGAGAACCTTACCATCTTCATCCAATCTGAATGTCTTGCACAGTACAAGCCTGGAAAAAACAGAATCAAAGTCCTTTTCAACTTCATAATTTGCAGCTTCCTCTATGAAAAGCCATGGATGGCAAGCATTTCCCAGCATTACCGGATGTCGTAATCCATGTTCGAATATCGCAGACATTGCTGGACACAGTCCTCCTCTGACTAAATCTGTAATAGTTCCATTAACAGTGTCATCGCCAGCATTTGTGTAAACTTTGCTTCTTTCATCCAACAACTGGACAAATTTAGCTGGGAACCAACCTTTTAGACCGTTTAATTCACCGACCCAACAATGTTCATCTTTCATATTGATAACAGTAATTATGTCATTCTTACGAAAACCTAGCTCATCATCATCATGACGTTCAAAGTTGAGCAATGCTTTAGCACGCTGTCTTCGTTGAAGAGAAACATTCATGTAAGTGTCTCTATCATGTTGATGACTTTTAACAGAATAATCTGGGTCAAAAGTGACTTCTTGGTTCTCTTGGCAACTTTGGAAATGTTTCATAATAGACAAGATTGACTGACGTAAATCAGCAACAAGTTCAGTCTGTTTTATATTTTTAGCTTTCTGGTACTCAAATTTACCATCAACCGCTGATCCAAATATTAGGCGACCCAAGTAGGTTCTTCTCCTAAGAGCCTGTTTCCTTGGAATATCAACTTGTGCAGTCTTTTGTGTCCCATGTTCAGACATTAAAAAGGCCAGATGCTTTTTCCTATGTGTATCTAGTACAATTTTTGTCAGTGATCCAGCAGCATCTTCTGCGCATTCGAGAAGTTGGTCAGCATCGTCGATCAATGATGGTATGTCAGAAAGCATGTTGAAAATATCAGCAGAGTTATCAATTCCTGTGAATGCATCTTCTTTTAGCTTGAGCATGCCGATTACAATCTTGAAAAGAACTATTGAACCATCAAGAAAAAACATATCCCATATACGCAACAGAATTTTTGTGTGAATTACGCCTGCTAATATGGTCATAAACCAATGCATCGTAATGAGAGATATTTCAATGTCATGTTCTAATAAAAGCTTATCCAGAGACGGAATGAATTGGACCAAAAGTTGACGGAGCGCACGCTGGTCAGCATGTACACCAATCAAGTTTGTGTTGAAGTATGACGCAGGAACAAGGTCTTCAACAATAGCTGACATTGTCCAAAAAACATCTTCCTCCTCCATGAACAGCAGAAGGTGAGCAACTATCATGCCTGTGCCCTGACAGTAACCATTATCTGGATACAACCATGCCAAACCCTTCAAAATACGGCGAAGACAAGGAACGCCTAAACTGTCCATGTTGGAAAAACATGCATTGTTAGGTATGGTTCGTAAAAGATCTTTTTCAATTGCTTTTGAAGATAGATTAACATCTTCCATGCTTGCTTCGATTATTTCTTTGTATGTAACTTTGCTTGTCATCTTTTTATGCAAAGCTCCAGAAAGACGAGCCCATATTTCAGATCTCATACTATGTGGTATACCTCCCTGAACAAGTTTTGTAAGCTTATCAGATCGAGGAATTGTGTGTCCAATTTTATCCCATGACAAGTCTTCCACGTCAGAATTCATGCTAAACTCAAGATGAGCTTGCCATTGTAATTTATGCTGTGGGTCTTCCATAAGCGGAACTCCCCTCGGTTTACTGCTGTTTGGTTCCGCACCGTCTTCTCCATCTACAATGAATCCAAATTCATCATACCAGTATTCAGGTTGTTCACCTGATTCTTCTTCATCTGCAATTTGTTTCATAATATTTTGGGGCCACATGGTTGAAATTAAAGCAGAAAACGGACCGCCTGATATAGGCTTCACATCCCCTTCTTTCATATTGTTTGTTTGTTATCAATCGGAAACTTTCATCGAGTACTGTTATTACAGTATTATAACAACAAATTATGATAAACAAGTGCAGTGCTCTTACATTATATGTAGGCTATATCCGTATATAATATAAGAATATATAGATAAAGATATATAGATAAAAGTATATATAAATTAATTGTGCACTCAATACCGGTAGGCCTAGTGATTTGATAGATGTGCCAAAGATATTTGTGTCTAGTGTAGTTTGGGGGTCTTGTGGAGTTTCGCACCTTCGTACCTTGGGGGTCTTGTGTAGTAACATACTTCTAATGGGCCTAGCATAAGAATTTTTTGATATGTAAATCCTAACCCCCACCAAACGACTACGCCATCCAAAAATTACATCACAATCACGTCACCGAGCTTGCCAAAGTATACCTACAATTGCCCGAAATGGCATCTGTGCTTCCGATAACAAATGCCGGCAATCTCTCATATCGGGATCGCTGAGACGACAAAACGAGAGAAATAGCTTGCTCGATTTTGGCTGATTATCTACCAGTCTTGGATGTCAGTTCGTATAGTTTGGGAGGGGGTCATTTTGACGTCGCAGTGACATACTTTTTGGATGATGCAGTCAGGTGGGTGTTAGGATTGACATATGTAAAAATTGTGGGTCTGGTATAGTTTAGTACCACCCCCACCTGACTACTTCACCAAAAAATTACATCATTCCTACGTCACAGTGGCGTAATAAGGCCCACCGAAGTATGCGGATGGTCGTCCAAAACGCGCAGACGATAACCCGAAATCGAGCAAGCTATTTCTCTCGTTTTCTCGTCGCAACGATCACGATAGGAGAGATCGCCGGCTTTAGCAAGTTCTTATCGGCGGCGCAGATGCCATTTCGGGCGATCGTAATTATACTTCGGCAATCCCTATGACATGATGGTGACGTTGTAGTGACGTAATTTTTTGATGGCATAGTCCTGTAGTCAGGTGAGGGTTAGGAATAGCATATGCAAAAATCGTTATGCTACGCCCAATGGAAGTACTTGCGAACTTTCTAACTGTCATCCAAGACGCGCAGACAGTCACCCGAAATCGAGCAAGCTATTTCTCTCGTTTTTTCGTCGCAACGATGTAGATATAGTAGAGATTGCTGGTGTTGGCGAAGATGCCATTTCGGGCGATCGTAGCGAGGCGCAGTTCTTACCACTTCATGGCAGCTCCTGCCACGAACGAACCGCGGCAGCTCTTGCCATGGTTTTATAGCGCTATTCTGTATTCAGTATTAACGGTATATTCACAAACTAATGTACCAAATTCTAATTGATCATGCGGAATTATATCTACTTAAACCCTAACTCCAAATCCATCAAGACTGTATCCATAAGAAAAACGTTCCAACTTACCCAATATTTGTCACCATAAGGGACAGCCCTGTCCTTATGGCCCACCTGCCGCGGTTACGGCAGCAAAATTTTACCTGCCATTGGTTTTTAATTTGCTGCCGCGGTAGCGGCAGCTCGACATTGGTTTGTGGCAGCTAAAAAATCAGTCGCCATAGGTTTAGCCGTAGCGGCCATGGTATGGAAATACCGCCATGGTTTTGCGGCAACTGCAGACGCCATAGAATACTTAAAACTGCACTTGATCGTAGCTATACTTTGGCAAGCTCTTGACATGATTGTGAGGTCGTGGTGACGTAATCAATGAATGACGGAGCCATGTGGGAGTTAGGAATAACATATGCAAAAGTGGTTGTTGTGCCACGCCAAATGCCAGTACTTACGTCGTTTAGTGAACATGCGCCAATTGTTTTGCTACGCAATGATATGTCAATCCTAACCCCCATCTTACTACGCCATCCAAAAATTACGTCACTACGACATCACAATCACGTCATAGAGCTTGCCAAATATACGTACTACGTCACTACGACATCACAACACGTCATAGAGCCCGAAATGGCATTGGCGCCGACGATAAAGAACTGACTGACATTATCGATCTCTCTCCTATCGGAATCGTTGCGACGAGAAAACGAGAGAAATAACTGTTCGATTTCGGGTGCTCGTTTGCGCGTCTTGGATTGCAGTTCGTATAGTTTGAAGGGCTCTATTACGTCACTGTGACGTCGTGTTGACGTAATTTTTGGATGGTGTAGTCAGGTGGGAGTTAGGATTGATACGTGAAAAAATTGTCATGGATAAGTAGTTAGTCTCGCAGAAACCAAATAATCAGCGCAATTTCGCTGTAGCGAAAAATTGTGCATTGAAGAAAAAATTTTAACATCATTTCTGAACGTAAAATCTAGTGCAGTAACACCTTTGGATCTTTCCCCGAGCATCGACTTCCTTGTTTACTTCATGACATTGGCCAATCAGCAAGATGCAAAAAGTGACTTTTTCGCAAAAAGTGACAAAAGTGACCTTTTCGCATCCGCTCGAATACTTTTCTCATTGAGACAGATTTTCAAGCGTGGTCGTAAACATTACCTCGTTTCCGCGTTTTTGATTCGTTAGTTTATAGTTGTGTTTCGGAAATTTAAATATAAAGTTTCAATTTAATTGCAGTAATAAAAAATTAGTGTAGAAATGGCTGGCTCAGCGGTGTGGCGCATCGTGCTAAGCGTTAGGAATACGCTCGCCACCGCATCTCTGATTACCCTTCGTAGGATCGCAGGTTCGAATCCCATACGAGGATGATCATGTGCGAGAGAATTGCTGGACTTCTCGCCGCCGTAGGGTGGTTCACGTAACCGGTGGTCGGTTACGGCTTCCTCCGCCAAGTCCATGCTTTCGAAAACAAATAACTGGCTAACTAATCCCATACCCGACCTAGACTGTTAACCGGACGAGAGGCCGTGGTTCGCCATATGATTAAGCCGTCTTATCGGCTTTCCTCTCCCCCGGGATAAATATTTAAATCATGCTTTCGAAAACAAATAACTGGCTAACTAATCCCATACCCGACCTAGACTGTTAACCAGACGAGAGGCCGTGGTTCGCCATATGATTAAGCCGTCTTATCGGCTTTCCTCTCCCCCGGGATAAATATTTAAATCCTATCCTATCCTAAATAGCTGTGATAGACTGGGCTAAAATTTTTCACTGGTACTTTTAAAAAACAGATCGTGGTATGCGATGAATCATAATGATGGTTTGAAACACATACCCCATTTTACAGGCGTCAACTCGCGAAAGCACTCTTAAAATAACCCCGAAAATTTTGCAATGTTAAAGTATAGGAAGAATTTTTCGGGGTTCAAAGGTCGGGGAAAGACTCTACTCTATAATAAGTTAAATGTCCAAAAAAATATCTCAGATAAATACTGATCAGAAATGATGTTGGAACACTTTCAAAACTTTTTTGCCTTCTTTAATGTTATTCCTGATATATACTTATTTTATTCGTTCCCGCTTGTTATTCCATGTTTGAAAAACTTTTTTCTATTCGTTACTGCTTCATATTCCATGTTCAAAAGGACATTGAAACTTTCTTTTCCATGGAAATATTTTCTAAAATGAAACTTCACTTTTTGCATCCCGCTAATTAGCCTATGTTACGAAAGTAAACAAGCAATTCGATGCTTGGAAAACATTTATAGCAAGAGGAACACATTAATATTTTTTTCATTTTGACATAGTTGCATGTTAAAAATCTGTGTCGATTTTTTGGAAACGAAATAGACCTATGAATCATTTTGTTAATATGTTGTTGTTGTTGATCCAGTTATTAGTGTTTTTTAGGTCACGAAATGTACATATGAATCATTTTGTTATTATGTTTTTGTTGTAAGAATATGGTTTCTCATTTTTGTTGTTATGAGAAAATAGCTTTTAGCATTAACTATTGGACCAACTGTTTCTTCCAAAGGGTTGTATCGTTGTCACCTAGTGATATACCGAAAACATTTTTTATTTATTATAAATTTATGTATAGATTGCATAAATTGTGTTTTCTCGGTTTGACAAATGAAATCATTTCTCTCTCTCTCTCCAAATGAATTCGCTCTCGCCAACCCAACCATCGCTCTGTGAAGATAAGATGTCGATGCTCGAAAGGTCGACGCGAACGCACGACACCCGTGCTCGATAACTCCTCTACTTGTTTAGCGTTTACTCCATGCTTACGCCGACTAATATCACTTGTAAGCTAATTTACCGCAACAAGATTTTAGGAATTTATTCCAAAATACATCAATAAGGATACGAAATCTGCACTATGAATGGTCATCAAAGGTATTGGACACGTAGTGAACCTATGGGTCGTTCTGCTTTTATGTTCTTGTTCTTTTGGTGACTTCCTTTCGTTATGAAAAAATTGCTTTTCTCTTCAACTACTGGACCAATTGCTATGAATTTTCAGTGGTTAGATATTGATTTTTTCGTTAGAAGGCTATTACTTTTATTTATTCCTAATTTGTGATATCTTATATTTCATCCAAAATTTCGCTGTATTATTTTTTACTCACGGGAACACTGTTTTTAACTTATTTCATCAAGCGATTCCGCGATCGAATATCAGGCCTACATGTCGGTACTGGTAAGTTGCAGTATCGCATATGAATTTGTGAGTAAAATATTTCGTTCTGGCTCTCGTGTCCATATATTTGAAAATCTCTCTCTTGTTATTAAATAAACTTTACGGCATATTGAAGCGAAATCGAGCAGCTTGAACTTCAATATGGATTGTTTCACAAATATAAATGATGTTAGTATTCAGATTCAGATATTTATTTTCACCACACAGGAATCAATATATTGGCTTAGTATTACTAGCTAATCTTCTTCCAGATCAGTACATGCATGCACCACCTCCAGGGGTACATTTTGCCAATCTTCTCCCAGTTCGACGAGTCTGTTCCGAACTCCCAGAACGGTTTTGCAATTCAGTTTCAAGGATGGCGTCCGTATAATAATGTCACGCTTGGCCCCTGAAAATCGTATCACATCACCATGGAGTTATATGTCGAATTTATATACACACTGTGTGTCAATATATACTTGCCATATCAAAAAAGCTCAATAATTGCTCGCAGTTGATGAAACACAAAATGAATAGGTAGATAATTTCGGCTATGTTAATGCACGGGTCGTAGGCATAAAACTCCCAGTAAACTTATAAGCTACCACTAAATTAGATCAAGTAATTGGTTTCCCGGTCCGCATTAAAGTACAAAAGAATTATTTGCTTTTGTGAATATATATTCGACATGCATTCCATAACTGTAAATATGTGAGAATGAAATTCTGGTTCTAACTTCTTTAATATTTACATTATAGTGAGTGCATGGTGTGCTCTAATAAAGTCATCAAACTGAAATATACTGCTGGTATAAAAGATGAAGATAATTCACTGGGGAAATTTGTGGGGTTGATGGATTGGTTGATTGACACCTTAATTAAATGGAAATCTATGTATCACATACGAATGATCAAGTTATAGACTATTAGATAAGTTACAGTTATTCTGCATATTAATCATTCAAAAAAAAAACGCTCATAATTGGGTAAATGAGCCGATATATTATATATATCTCCACATGAGTACGCTAGCTTAAAAAATTTTGCGGCGCTGTAAGTATCAGCGATCGGTTTTATGTTAGCCGTATATCATTATTACCTTTTTACAGACTTGCATTGAAAAAGTAAAACTTAAATGTTTGTTTTTGTCTCTTACCCGTCGGAGTATAAACGCACAACATCTGTAATATGTATGTCTCATAGTCAGTGAAGAACTTACTTTCAATTCGCACCGCAGCTAATTCTGAACATTTCAAAGCATTTGTAAGGATATATATATGCATATGTGTCATCATATGGAATTCATCACGCTCGTAATCAAAGCACTCTCTTTTGCGTGATTGGCTGTGATCAAATCAATACTTCAAACACCAGGTAATTTCAATTATATTTTAAAAATTTCATCGGACGATCTTGGACCAAGTCTTCGACATTACTTTTAATACTTCAGTGTATAAGATACCGTTTCCTGGTGGGTTTTCATTTGTTCTTGTCACTTTTCCAAAACACGAATTCAATGAAAGTTCTGCATTCTGAGTTTGTGCTATAGAACTCACGATAATGCAGTTAGGTTTCTTAACCTATCATGAGGCTATCAAGGACGTGCAACAATTTATATGTATAATCTACTATTCATACCCGAGATCCATAATACGTCTTTGTCATGTTTGTGCTTTTTCGCACCCAGACTGTCAAGCGTTGATACGACCTTATTCGCTGCAAAAGTACCAAACGTGGTTAATAAAGTTCTGCATATAAAAATGCGCAGTTGATGAAACACAAAATGAATAGGTAGATAATTTCGGCTATGTTAATCACGGGTCGTAGGCATAAAACTCCCAGTAAACTTATAAGCTACCACTAAATTAGATCAAGTAATTGGTTTCCCGGTCCGCATTAAAATACAAAAGAATTATTTGCTTTTGTGAATATATGTTGTCATGTTTGTGCTTTTTCGCACCCAGACTGTCAAGCGTTGATACGACCTTATTCGCTGCAAAAGTACCAAACGTGGTTAATAAAGTTCTGCATATAAAAATGCATTGTAATGTTTTATATGATTTTTATAATTACATATGGTTAATTAACGCTGGTTATGCAACCAGATCAAAATAAAGTGTATCGTTCAAATTTCTTATTTTTTTTTTGCGTCCATGCAATCTGTATTAAAAATTGCTAATCGGATGTCAAAACGTTCGATGCATATGCATCCAAATATATCAAACATATCTCCAAACTATGAAATAATTGAACAAAAAATAAAAAACATTACATACCACTTCCTGTTTGCAAAACGTATGCATTCCCTGATTTTAGTACCAGTAATAGCTCAGATTGATTCCAAGTATAAGCACTATGCGTACACACATAAAAATATAAGTTAGGGACATTGGAAGATGGTCAGTATTTGAAATTATCGCACACATCTTGTACTGGATTTAAATAGCTAGATTGGTCAGGTTAGGGCTAAAAATCACCGAGACCGTCTTTAATATTCGATAATATTGCGAGGGTTTTAGTTACATTTTGTACCAATGACAACAATGAGATGCATTTTAGCCCTAATGGCACTCATCGAAAACAATATTCTGTCGACATCAAACAATTACGCATGAATAAATGTTGAAACCATATAGAAGCATTAATTCTGAGTAATTCGAATGACAATATTAAAGCCGCTTAAGCTCGGTCGATAAATAATACCAATACGTTATTATGAGAAACGATTTCAGTTGACGCATAATTTATATGAAAGTTTGAGGTAGAAATATCTGTTTAATATAGCCAATATAATGTAATAATATTGTTCATTGTCAACACTATGATATACTGGCTACTTACCCGGTATCAAATATACTGTGCTCGAACGTGAAGCCATCAGTGGTTCCTGATATACTTTTCCAACTCCTGCAAGGCAATTCTCTCAATGGATCTGGTGCCGAAAGGACTGTGAACCATCGTCCACGTAACTGTAATGGAGAATTACAATCTTGAAACGCGATTTTTATCTGCATATGATTAATTCATCAAAAAATAAATAAGAACTGAATAAGCAAATCATTATTGTGATTTATAAACTGGTATAAAATACCAATGAAGGGTGATCAGTGACTGATGAATTCAACATTCTTTCAGATAAATGAAATTCTATGATTAACAAGAGAGAGAGCCCAAATATATTGACACGTAACAGGTGCCGCTATTTTTTTTTTTATTCTGACACATGAAAAACGAATCTCTTGAAGACCACAGAAATTTTTGTAATCTTTTGGCGAAAAATTAATCTTTAACCACTGAAAATTTCAAAGCAATTGGTCCAGTATTCGAAGAGAAAAGCAATTTTATAAGATAATGAACATGAACAACAACATAATATTGAAAAGATCGTTATGTACACTGATGTGTCCAAAGAGTGGCATCTGACAGACAAAGTCAGATGGAGCAACATTGACAATCCACAAACCAGATATCGGATAAGCATAAATTCTATGTGGGCTATTATTAACTACTACGATAAATCCTATAATTTTAAATTTATAACAGTAACCCAGCCAATTTACTTAATGACACGAACTGATTCAACAGTCCTATCGCAATCTCCATGCTAACGTCCTTATTTGTAAGCTAGCCTATCTATCATAATAGCGACATTAATTTAACAAGGGAGAAGCTGGTGCATCGATAGGCGTGGCCTATAAATTCGCAGATGAACAGCGAAAGGGTTTGAAGGATTGTAGTTTCGAAACTTCTACAAGGATTGTATAGTCTATCGAGGTAAAATCTTCATCGGGTTTCTAAGATGCCTATGAATATGAAAGAAATGTAACCAAGTCACAAATATATACCCTACCGATAAAATCTCTGAACCGTAAACATGCAAATATTGAATCCCCTAGCTTTTGTAGAATTGTTTACCTTGTTCCAGTCAATGTCTTGATAAGTAGTCGGTTGATAACATCTGGATGCGATGCTGACATCTTCGGAAAATGAGCTGCATTTTGCTGCACGGAGTAAGAGAACCAGTAGGAACACACGCATGCTGAAGATCAAATTGAATGCAAGTCGAGAAAATGAAGAAGATTGCTCTTTATTATAAGATCAATTGAGCAATACACAAACGCAGCGTCACACGAATGCAAACGGTTGATTATGCTTGCAAAAGGGGCATTGATTACTGCATAATAAAGCGCGTGCAAGTACGGGGTTGCATTCAAAAACTTCCAGTGATTTCAAATAATTGATATTACTACAATTCATGGTCAACAAACGTAATACAATGCAAAAAACAATTTGGTAAACTTTGTATGCAATACGGATACATAAAACTTTAATATAATCGCTTCTTCTGCAACTTGGCCAACTACATTTGTAGCTAAGTAATAATATGACTGACGCGAGTACTGTCTACAACCCTTATAAAGAATTTCACCACCCAAATAAAAAACATAAACAAACCATGCATGGGTTTTACAATAATAATAAATATATATAAAAACATGCACATGCAAGAGTCGGAATGTGAACAGCTATTCAAAGAACATCATCCATGCAAGTATGTTAATTACTGTTGAATAAGGCAAACATAGCCAGCCAGACATGTCTTGCTCACATGTTTTGGTACTAGATATATAAGTTATTGAAATGTAAAGCAGGTAGACTCATACAATAGTCCCATGCAATAATTAGTAGTTACAGGAACAATAGCGATATTATAACAGGTCAAAATAGAGAGAAGAGAATCCAGGCTTTTTCAAATGTGGCAAAAAATCATGCAGTACCTGCCAACATTCCGAAGAAAGGAAAATTGTAAAAAAACAAACAGAAGACCGCAGAAGGATTCGTCAAAAAGTTACTTGCAACTCGGAAAATGTGATCTACCTGATAAGCTGCAAAAAGTGTGGCAAGCAATACATAGGAGAAACGGGAAGACATTTAAAATACCGAATAACTGTGAACATATTAGAAGTATAAAAACCCAAAACAAAGATCTGATTGTTGGCGCCAATTTCAGTCAACCGGGACATTCGCTTAAAGATTTTAGTGTCATTGGCATTGAAAAAATATTTCATGACCACATTTATCGAAAGAACAAGGAATCTCATTTCATTCATCTTTTCGGGACACACGAGCCACGAGGAAGGAATATTAAGGAAGTTTAGACCAATTACAAAAAAATTTCATTCATTGTTTTAATCAATTCTTGTACCTAATATATTTTTTTCTCAGAATTGGATCATGCATGGCCAGATATGCTAATAACAGACAAAATATCACTATATTACATTTGGCACACAGACAACTTTTCTGGTCTGCATTATACAATACTGAGAAACAAAACACCATTGTTTAATTTGGACTTCAATTGTTAAATATAAAACAAAGAGAGAGAGATCTCATCAATGACATTTATTTCGGCCACCCGCTGTTATTTATTCAAGAAATTCACCAATTTTATTGATTATTTATCATGCGTGACTCCTATAATTTTAGACTGATTGTTTAAATATGCATGTATCTGCTTTTCGTGTTATAGTTGAACTATGTATGTCTGAAGAAGTCTGACCTTGGTCAGACGACACGTTACAGAAATATATTTGTGTTAGTGTGCAGCAAGACTCTTGAATCACTTAGGATCAAAATAGACACCTGCGAAAATAAGTACGTGCAAGTGAAGAGTGTCCCAAATCCAAACTCTCTGTCGTGGTTCATTAACAAAACATTTTTTTATTTCTCTTGTGGTTTGATATTCATTTGTGTTCAAGATATCAGATCATTGTGACCTATTACATACTAGAAAGTATATTTAGCAGTGTGGTTCTGAAATAATAATTTTTAATATTTGGATACCAAGAAAGACTTGACTTGTTTCTGAGGTGATTTTTTGGATTTCCATATCTTCAAATTTAAGAGGAGAGAGTTTCACAGTTTGGGTCCAATAACATAGGGCATGCTGACTCACAGATGTAGTCATGAAGGGCAGGCACAAATCAGAATAACTTCTCCGGTTGAAGTAAAGTATGTCGTCAAGCAGTTAGGTAGCGCATTATTATAAAAGTCAAAAGGTAATGATAATACTTCAATTTTTATCATATCTTCAATCTTAAGTATATTTAGTGATTTGAAATAATAAGATACGTTTTCTCCTCCCCAAAACAATTCTCAAAAAATTATTACAAATACTTTGCAATTTCGAAACGAGTGTTTTGTTCCCATGGAGCCATACTGAGCAACAACTGTGGCTGTGAAATAATGACTGAAACATTGCTAATTGCTAGTAAAGCTGATTGATTATTAACACACTGGGATACCTCGGCAGCAACTGCCAAGTTTCTTTTTGTCTTACTGATGACATGCGCGATTTGTGATTTCCAAGACCGATTTTTATCAAAAACAACACCTAGGAACTTTGTTTCTCTCACTCTCCCAACGGACCATTCCCCGACCTTTGACCCCCGAAAATTTCTTCCTATACTTTATCATTGCAAAGTTTCCGGGGCTATTTTAAGAGTGCTTTTGCGAGTTGGCGCCTGTAAAATGGGGTATGTGTTTCAAATCATCATTATGATTCATCGCATACAACAATCTGTTTTTTAAAAGTACCGGTAAAGAATTTCAGCCTAGTCTATCACAGCTATTTCTACACTAATGTTTTGTTACTGCAATTAAATTAAAACTCCTAGGAAGACAGCGTGATCATTGAATTATCTGATTTATATTTAGGTCTCCGAAACCTTTTGCATCTTGCCGATTGGCCATAGTCACGAAATGAATAAGGAAGTCGATGCTCGGGGAAAGGTTCATTTGATTATCAATTCGTGTAGAACTCACACTTTTATACTTGCTTGAATGGAATAATACAAATTTAGTTTTAGTAGTTAGTGTCATTAGCAAACATGATCAACTCAGAGGATTTCAGACACCGAGACATGTCATTAATGTAAGCTAGCAAGAATAATGGGCCAAGTGAAGATCCTTGAGGAACACTGTGCCCCATGACACAAATATATGTAGAAAATAATGCACAACTTGTTATTTGTTTTGCAGGTAGTTCCTGATCCAATTAAATGGGATCCCTTTAATTCCATAGTGATAGGGCTTACTCAAAATGATGAAATAGTCAATGGTGTCAAGAGCCTAGGAAATATTCTAATTGATGGTTGTTTGCCTTCAAACGCATTGATTAGCAGCCGTAGCAGTGAAGTTTTGCTTGCGGAAACTAAATTCATGCGAGTAGAAAACATTCTTGGTTTCAAAGTAGTTTGATATTCTACTATACATTATTTTTCCAAGAACTTTAGACGAAATATGTCTATAGTTCTAAAGATCTGAAACACTACCCTTTAAAAAAGAGAAAGAACATTAATTGTCTCGAAGCTTTCAATGAAACCCACTAGAAAGTGAGAGGTTGAATATATATGCTAGAATATCAATGATATCTTATGGAACATATTTCAATATTTTGAATGCGATACCATCAAGCAGGCTTTATGTCCCTCCGGAAAAATGTTCATTCAATTTATTTGCAACTCTTGTATTACTGCATTCAAGTCCAATCGAAGGACAATAATTTATTTTCACCAATTAGTTCATTAATTGTTTTTTCACGCTGTCTTGATGCTGCCTTTGTGAGAGGTAAATTTAGACATATAATATTTTGATTCCTTTTTATGGAGTAGTCGAGCATAAACATACCTGCATTCATTGTACTGTTTACCCCACTTTTTCTCGCCAATACTTTAATGTTTTTGGAATATATGGCGACCCCCATTGGACTCTTTCGCTCCCCGTCCAGTTTGAAGAATCCTGATCTGAAGAACTGTGGGATTTCAAACTTGGAGATTTAACATTTAAAATTAATGTTCAACCAAAATATTGAAAATCTTTTCCAAAATATTTTTTCACATTGGGACATATGTATATAATAAGTCTGCCAATTTAGTATTTCCTGTTAATAATTTAGATTCTTGATATTAAATCTGTAAAACATTTGATAAATAGATACCGTAAATGCTCGTTTTAACGCCCGGTCTTGATTAAGGGCCCGTTTGAATAGCCGCCCGTGTGAACAGGATATAAAAATAAATAAGGGCCGGTACTTAAATACCCGCCCGGTGTAAAAGTTTTTTTTTTGCGGATTTGTACCTGCGGTGCGTAGAAAAAGTCAAAATCTCGTTTAAATCATACTTGAGAACTGGAAATGACAATATACGGTATTAATTATTGTAACGATCGATCTTATCTACCAGTATTTTTGTGTGTAATTTTACTTTAAAAATAACAAGCGCCCCTGCTTGAATAAGGGCCGGTTTGAATAAGGGCCCGGTTAGTGAGTATGTTTAAAAAAATAAGCGCCCGGGCTAATAAACGAGCAAATACGGTAGTTTATTTTGAAAAATCTATTACACACAAACTAAAAATTACTTTTGGATTATATCTAATTTTAATCATTTGAAAGTGATATCTTAAACTTTCGTACTCGACTAAGACAGTTCATTGTTAAAAGGGTCAAAAACAAAAAGAAGAAGAAAAAACTACAAATATCAAGACACAAAAACTAGTCAATTCTAAAACCTTGGTTGGAATCTCTTCGCATTAAAAAGTCTGGAAGGTTGCACTTTTTTTATTGGTAATATGTATTTTACCAAAATAAATAAGGAAGTTATTGCTTGGGAAAACATTCATTAACCGCTGTGTTCAGATCATGTGATCATGAGATCATGTGAAACATGTTCTCACATATTTCCACAACTCAAACATCAATCCAATAGTTTCAAATTTTTATATACAGTTATTATTCTTCAAAATAAACAATATATTATTAGTTATATAAAAAACTCCGGCAAATTTTTCTAAAATTAAGATGAATGTGTATTGCTGAATGTTTATAGATTTTAAGGTGCTTAAAACTGACAACCTTAAACATAATAATAGGGGAAACCCCACTCCAGTCGTTAGGTGCGTTTGCGCTTCTCTATCGCTTGGTCATATTTAGCGCTTAACATTTGATAACCGTGTATTGTCACCGCCATAGTTTTAGCTGATGAACAAGCTCAGCCATATGCGTGATATTTCAAAGTGTAGGCTGAGATAAAGTAGTCGAGGAATGAACCGGTATTTGGAAAGCTAGCATGACAACCAAGCTGTCTGACTGCAGAACTGAGAGTCATTGGTACCAATTCATCAAAATAGTTTCTCCAGAATTGTGAACTAAGTTGTAATCCAAAAAACTAGCAATGCCGTACTAGGACTGCCAGTTTACGACCATTCATGCCTTAATGATTCCAGATGTAAAGTCAACCAGGCCCACACATTCACTAATGTTAAGGAATTTAATCAATCATTCATTTCTATTGGCTTGTTCAGCAGAGAAGACAAATTAAACCAGCTTATCCATTGCAAATTACCAGAACCTTACATGTTTTTAAATCTTATGGTAGATGTATGTTAGAGGATTGGACATTATTTTCATTTTATTATTTACATGCATGTGAATAAAGCATTTAACATCTAATTACAACACTTTTCCAATACTAGCCACAAATAAACACCCAAAAAAATTGACTTGGCTAATCATTTTTAAATCTGATCCATTCTCAGTCTTACTCTGCTGTACACACCTTTTGCAATATTAGCAACAACTTAACAAGGGCTAGGCTGAAAAATCATTAGCAACCAAGAAATGGATGGAGGATATGAAGTGCTTGATCGGCCTTTATTTGGAGTGAGCACAAGAAGGGTAAGAATATAATTGTACATTGGATTATAAAAATGTTCTAAAGAGCTTACTACAATTCTTTTGACCAGATTGTACATCACCATAATACCGATATTGTTAATTAAAGCAAGCATGAAAGCTCAATTTCAGCTACCAAAACTGCAATAAAATCTGACGATGGTGTTTGGAATGTATGTTGAAATGATGGGAATTGTGTTGTAGTATAAATAATAAATGTAAGAAAAATAAATACTCCATCTCATGCAAAACTAAGATGACAATAACACCTTATAAAACATTGCAGGGACGTCTGTGCAATCTCATAGTGGGAACCATAACGAGCGTGTTAGTTGCAGGAACTGTGATAATGTCAGTCATATCTCTAACCTCTAGGAACTGCGAGCTTGGAGCAAACAATATACTATTTGGGGTCTGCATTGTAGTTGTATGCATCTCGTTGCTGATACTAGTGAGTTACAATCTTTAATATCAAATAATTAAGAAATCTTATGTAAACCACCTCAGTGTCAGTACATTGTTTAAAGCAGTGGGATTAGATGTAATCTCCAACACACATCTTGTCGAGGCCACATGGTAATTCAATGTATGAAACTAACTACTGTACTTCGTAAGGCTCATAAATAAACTCAACAGTAAAAGTTTAAAAATATATTTATTTTATTCAGATATATTGGTATAGGGAAGGAGATGTCGATCCAAAGTTCAAGAAGTTGATTTATTTTAACTCTGCTTCTGTTGTGATGCTTTGTATCTGCGCAAACAGCTATTTCTTTAGCTGCCATAAACTCAACAGTATTGGAAATAACACAGTCACATGATTTGATGTGTAGAGCTTTCCTGTCATTCCTGGAGAACTTTAACAAAAGCGTTTCTTGGCACTGTGACTTTACCAATCATTCGAAGTCTCTTTTCTTCATCTTTATGCTTTCGAACAAGCTTCATCTTTCTTGTCATGTCACCACCCCCCTGTGAACAATTTTGATGTCTTGCAAAGTTGCAGCCATTGGAATTTATTCAACAATGAAAGTGGAACAATGACTTGATGTGAATTAAATGACATATTTTTCTTATAATTCAAAGAATTGCTATAATAGGGTAGACACAGTGCATTATATTAATTAATGTCAACAATGTAAATGAACTTACCAATTTCTGAAAGATATCTCTTTTGTACGGTTTTATCCTGAAAAAATGTGAACATGTTACAATTCATTTTTAGTTTATGTACTTTTATATTTATATATATATATATGCTCTTACAATGACTTTGCTATTACTTTGCTTCCAACGACGGCTTGTATATTTATTGGAAATAGTTGTGGTGGAATTGTTTCCTTGAGTCGTTCACATATTTGTCGTGCCATTCGCTGATACTTTGACTCATTAAATACTGAAAATAAAAATATCATAAAAATTCTTCTTGTATGTAACGACTCTATGGGATGAGAAGAAGCTTGACATGTATAAATATCATCAGAAACCTATATTCAAGTCCATTGAAAGATACTTATGTCTGATTGCTGGACTCCTCGCCTCCTTAGGGGTGATTCGCACAAGTTATTAAGTTCCAAAACCTTGTATGTAAATAAATATATTGATACCTGATGACAACTCAGGAACTATTTTTCCATTCAATAAAATATCAACTTTAGCAAGATTTGTTTCTTCATACTCCGCATCTTCATAGTCAAAACTAAAAAAAGTTAAATAGCTCAAATCCACTAGGCCAGGGAATATATCTTTCAATATGCCTAAAACAAGTTTCACGAAAGTCTTCTTCCAGACTTAATACTCCATTCAAATGTAATCTTAATATTATATCAAGCAGCACCTTACCAGAAAAATCTCTTCAATGTATTCACCTTAAAGAAGCAAACAGTAATTCACTCACCTTCCATAACCTGATGTGACAGACTTCAATTTGTCATAAAAATCAACAATAATCTCATCTAGAGGGAGACGATAAACAACAATAACACGATTATCATTGATGTAGGAAAGACTTTGTTCAACTCCATTTCTCCTCTTGAAAAATATGTGTGCAAATTAAATTTGGTAAGAAGTGTATTTTAAATGATTTTTATTGACCACCTGATTAAAATTATTTAAGTTGATCCACTTCCTCACATTTCAATAGCCAATTTAAGCCCACCTGTTGAAACTATTGTGACATTCCTAGGCGAAGCTAAAGCACATTCACATAATGAAGGGTGCCTTATCATTTGACAATGTATGGCCTTTACGGCAATGCAATGCAATAGGGGATTTATGAAATAACCCAGTGCTGATAAACAAGAAGTTGTCCACAGTAGAACAAAACACCGATTCAATTGAAAAGTGACAACTAGGAAAATACTTGTATCTATATATATTGATGTCTTTCATATCAGGTATCACATGAAAATGATATATACCTCACACAAGTCTATTACTGCCTCAAGATACTTTGCAGGTGCCATCACAGTTCCAGTAACCATTGGTTGAAGAAATGTTTTTATCCATGATAAGTCAGGAAAATCCCCTGCGGTTGATATTGTCATTTCATCGGATCCATGCTTTTTTATTTGAGCGGGAGATGATAAAATTGCTGTAAGTTAAAGGTAAAATAAGATTCATAAAAAGACTAAATAGCAATCGGAGACCGCCGACTTATCGATCTACGGTTTCGACTCCTTCACTCTGACTCAATAGCGACACCACTTGTCCCACCACTAGTTAATTAATAACTCGCTAATTATACAACATAATTCATCCAAAATCAATAGGCTTCTGGTCCGCGATATGATGAATGCACATGCAAAATTTGGAGTAGATTCAACATCGCTTACGTGAGATATCGCGTAACATCCGACGAAAGTGTCTAACAGATCGAGATCGATAAGTAATGATGGTAAATAGTAAGATTGAAATTCATGAATACCTTTATAAGGCACTGTAGGTGTTGTGCAAATAACCGTAGCATCGTACTCCTGTTCCAATCTTTGTTTAAAAACATCCAAGTGCAATAATCCGAGAAATCCCAATCTGAACCCAGCACCTGATGAACAGTCAATATAGCATAGTATATAGCACAACATGTCATCCTATTTCTGTAATATCAAACACTTATTAAAAAAAAGTGATCAGGCAGAGATTATATTATTGATTGGTCTTTTATTTAAAGATGGACAAACAATACAGACAAATTCACACTACAGTGGTTGAATAACTAGGTACACAGTCTGTTCGTTCTTACTGCATATTAGTCAAGTACATAATCAACCTACCTAGTGCAGGGCAGTTGCAATTATGCACCGTAACACTGCTGTCATTTAGAGTTAATTTATCGATTGATTTCTTCAAATTGATATATTCTGATTGGTCATTAGGATACATTGTACCCAACACCATGGGTTTCATTGATTTGAAACCTTCAAAAGCCTCAACTGGAGTTCCAACATGATGAAATGTATCACCTATCCTTGCTTCGGCTGTCGTTTTCATGCCACAGTACACACAACCAACTTGGCCTAAAATTTGTAAAAAATTAAAAGAATTATGGTAGATCTCTGATGAAAATGTTCGATATATCCAAATAAAATTCCAGTTACTATTTGTGGGTGTCACACAACACTACTTCAATCCAAATCCAAAAAAAAAAAAAGCATGTACAGTATATTACGGACTATAATACTCACCTTAAATCCACTTTTCCCCAAAATCGGTCTAACATCTTATAAGCTGATGTGCCTAATGTATGAATCAAGTAGTGCTATATTGTCAACACTTAAAACCAGTACCATAACAGGTTGCCCATTACAGCCCAGTTCGGCCTACATATGAACAAAATCCCAAGCAATCAATTAACGGAGCACCTTATAACCCAGTTCATAAAATATGGTATGTCAATGACTAGGTATTCTTGAATTGATTCTGTCAAAGTAAAAACAAATTTCCTGGAAATAAGCATATTTACCCGCATACAGAACTCCTGTTGAGTGGAAATCAGGTTCCAATATTCCAACATCTTTCACCTCATATGTTGTTTTTGATCTAGGTAGAGATTGCAAAAAGTGTGATGTAATCTGATCCCCAGTTTTTATCTTGCCACTAGTTACAGCTATATTAGCGTTAACACCTTTATAGTTTTCATAACAAGAATCGAACACAAGAGCTTTCAGAGGTCCAGATGAGTTGCAGCATTTAAGGTGTTGTTTTGGTGATGGAAGTCTATCAATAATAGCCTGAATATAAAATAATGCATTTAGTATTGGAGCAAAAGCATTCAAAAATTTGTTGCAAGTTGTAGAATTTAGTAAGTACTAGGAAAAATAATCAAGAAAAAGAGGTATGATTAAGTTTTTTAGCAGAATATTAGGTGCTCCCGAGATATGTGCACCAAGAGGGTGCACAATCTTAACATAGTATGTGTACCAAGTTAGAGTTATCAGGTTGTGTGCCATCTTACTTCTGGAGTGCCGAATACTAAATTGTTAGTCAATTATACTAACACTAACCTCTAATACAGATTCCACATTAATTCCTGTTTTTGCAGAAATCGCAATAATATCTTTTCGATCAATGTCAAAAAACTTTTCCATTTCTTGGCAAACTGCATCAACATTTGCAGTTTTTAAATCAATTTTATTAATAATTGGAATAACATCGATTCCTGCATCCATAGTCAAATAGAAATTAGACAGAGTTTGTGCTTCTACACCTTGAGAAGCATCAACCACGAGAAGAACGCCTTGACATGCTGCAAGAGACCGTGAAACTTCATAAGAAAAATCAACATGACCCTGAAATTAGAAGATATATAAAATTTTTGGATTTAATATGATCCAAGTCTCAATTGGGTACAACGACAACTACTGTGATGTCAAAAAGTAACCAGAACAAAATATAAAGAATTCAATACTAATAGTAAGTACGGGTGGGGTTACAATGGAATTAGTACTGTGCACTGAAGGCACAATGGGTGACACTGACACCTCAAAGCGTTTGGAAGAACTAGAAGCTGTGTGTCCTCTGCAGCTTCTTCTTTTTTTCGCTACAACTACAAAGACCTGACATAGTGAGAATACAATGTTCTAAATTGAGAAGTACCGGAGTGTCGATTAGATTCAATAAATACTCTTCGCCTTTATGATAATAAGTTATTGATGCAGTTTGTGCTTTCACAGTGATCCCTCTTTCTTTCTCAACTTGTAACTTGTCAAGAACTTGTTTGTTGCTAGCGCTGGCCTCTATTGCTCCAGTAACTGGAAATGAAGGATTTCTAATATTATAAATGCGTGGATAAAAAGTTTTGAGAAATAGAGAACATACGGTAATCCAATCACAAAATTAGACATTTTAGTCAATTTGCCACTGACGCCACTGTTATTCCAGTTTGGTCATTATAGTTTGGTTGATTCGTAATCATTCAAGCTAAGGGTTACAACAGTAATCTAATTAGCGTAGGACACTAACTTTCCAACAATCTGTCAGCAAGTGTACTTTTTCCATGATCAACATGAGCAATAATACCGAAATTTCGAATCTTGTCTGGTGGAAAATTTGACAAATCAATCTGTTTTGATGTTTTCTGTATAGAAAAATAAAGTTTCGAAAAGGAACTATAACAACCTTGTAATTGAATAAGTATACTCGGACATTAAAATTCTTTTATTTTTTAGATGTCTACATGGTTTTATGAGCATTAAGATTATTATTATTATATATATTAAAATTATATATGTTATGATCTATAAATTGTGCATTTACGCACAATATAGTTGTGATAATGATAGTAAAGTTTTAGTTAATGATATGAATATTCAAACACGAATGAAACAATTGTAACATATAAAAGCAAATAGAAATAAAATGACAATGCAGAAATGAACATCAGGAGGTCAAAATAGACGACACCACTTGTAGAGTAATCAGTAATTTATTTTTCCACCATACTAAAGTCTGAAAGTACACATGTTTGCCAAAGCACCTATGATTATCCTGCATGGGTTCGCAGGTTTGAATCCAGTAGGGGATAATTATGTGCGGGAGAATTGCTAGACTGCTCACCGCTGTAGGCCGGTTCACGTACAGACGTAACCGCTGCTCAGCTGGTTCGTTATGGCTTCTTCCACCATAGACCATGGATACCGGGTACAGGACACAAACTGGTACAGGTAACCGGACAAGAGGCAGTGGTTCACAATATGATTAAGCCATCTTGTGGCTTTCCTCTCCTGTGATAAATATGTAAATCCTCATGACAATATAGGCAGATAGGTACCGGTACCCGTACCGGTACTGACTGACTGATGTAAAAAATTAAAAACCTGACTTACTTTTGATGATAAAAGCCTTACCGGTATTTGCTGAACAGATCGATATAAGTTTCTTCCATTTCTAGCATATCCAACCAAATTCACCTCGGCTACAGCCACAAATAACGAACGGCTGAGATTCATTTTAACAAATAATATCGCAATATATTAGCCTACTCGCTGATTCCTAGACTCAGACATACAGACATACGGTACCGTACTATATCAGAACTACTGCTATTTCAGTACTTCGCCATGCGTTCATCAAATACAGTTCAATTTGTGCCCTGCAAACTTCAGGCAATTTTGGTTGGTTAATTTGGCTTTGACTCCAACTCCATCCAAGGTGACTATAACACAGGTGAGGATCGGCCGCCATTCTGGGTCCGGCAAAACGCGGGTCCGCGACCAAACTCAGTTTGTTTTAGTTAGGGCGCGGCGGTGTGGCTCAACGGGCTAAGCGTTAGGAATACGCTCGCCACCGCACCTCTAACTACTCTGCGTGGGTTCGCAGGTTCGAATCCCATGCAGGGATGGTTATGTTCGAGAGGATTGCTGGACTCCTCGCCGTCGTTGGGTGGTTCACGTAACCGCTGGTCGGTTACGGCTTCCTCCACCACCAAGTCCATGCTTCCGAAAACAAACAATACAGTAAAACTAATCCCATACCCGACTTGGAATGGTAACCGGACGAAAGGCCGTGGTTCGTCATATGGATAAGCCGTCTTATCGGTTTTCCTCTCCCCCAGGATAAATATGTAAATCCTATCCCTATCCTATCCAAAGTGACTATAACACTTTATAGTCACTTTGACTCCAACTTATGATGCGCAACTGCGGCATTTTTGGCCGAAGATCGTATCCGATAGCACGCTCCAATGCACATACTTGACGAGACGAAAACGTGCGGATGTGTGCTGTTTTCAAGGCATAGCGCGAATGGTGTTTGTGCCTGCTTTGACAGTTGTTGTCCATTTTAATGATATTTTGGAAAGTTGAGGTAAAAAGAAATCGGAAAAAGTTAAGGTGAATACTATTGTTGTATATCACACCCGGGCATCGCATTGTTAAGTACATGTGGAAAAGCCAGCTTTTGCCAAATACTACGAAGTTATTAATTCAGTACGCTACGTAGTTGCCCATTTGCCGAAATTGCATGTTTACCTAACCCTTATGATTTCAAATAGTTCATGCTCCTCCATTTGGATTTTTTCAATCAGTGAGGATATATACTCACTGCTGTAACATACTATTGCTCATTCACTTTTATTTACGTATTGAATCAAAGGGTTAACAAGTTCACCTAACATTTTACTCATACCGGTCTATATTGTATAGTCTGATCTCTCAAGTATTTGGAGCCACGAATGCTTGTAATTTTCTGACTAAACCCCTTTATTAGTTGCTTTATATACCAAATTCAGTAAAACATTTTTTACATAAAACATGAGATATTGGATTTATTAGTTTTTCCATTCTAAATCATATAGACATTATTTATTTATTCTTAACGAAAATTAATAAATCTCCTCTCTTTCTTCAGATGTGAAAGTTGTGGACAAATCTGGGTAAGCATTGTGAGACTCCTGCAGCACAAGAGGCAATAGCAAAAATAGTAAGTATATCAATCAAGAAATTAATCCGATATAAAGCAAAACTTTTAACTATTTGTCTAACCTCAATTTCCTATTATTTATTCACAGGACAACTGTAGCAGAAGAGGAGATATCAGAAGTCTGACGACACATCAGTGACAGTGTGGTTCAAATAAATATAATTAGAGTACTCCATAAATGTTTGCAATAGAAGAACAACCAATGGAGGCATGCAAAGACATTTGACCCTCCGGTAGAGTTGTGTATGGCCCCCACATCCTGCAGGGCTTGAGGAAAATAACAAAAATTCCAAATCGTAAGATTGCATAAGCAGTCTTATTTGTAAAAAAGCACAAAACACGCCAGACATACTTAAAACAGCTGTGGAAAATGAGGATTACGGGTCACTCACTACCATAGCAGAAATTCAGGAAAGGGTATAATCATGATTCATGATAAAATACTGTTATATATTTTGGACAACCTCCATCTAGACCAGGGATGTCAAACTCGCGGCCCCAGAGAACTTCCTGTGCGGCCCTCGAACGATTAACAATAATTGTAATAGTATTTTGGAAGTTTTTTTTTATCTAAATGTAATAGATTTTTCAAATCTTTTAAAGTAAAATTGTTTATTCACACAGAAAACAAATTACTGAAATTAGTTTTGAAAAATTAATTATTTTTGTTTACATTTTGAACCAATTAGGAATACATATCAAGCTAGCAAAAGAATACTTGAATAAAACACTTGAGCGAATAAATTAAACGCAAAGTACATGAAGAAGGTGGCATTTTCGAAGCAACTTTTTTGCATTACTGGAATTAATTAAACATTCGCAAAGATCCAGATTAACTCATGATCATGTGACCTCGTTTGTTAGAGTTGATACTATAAAATCATTTCAGCCTGGCCCTAGTATGCTGGTGACACAAAAAAGATGCCAAACGCCAGGACAAATGTAATTAAAAAAAACATTGAGTTTTTACTGTAGTATTTCTGTTAATTTTAGGTCCATATATTTAGATTAAGTCATTTTTAGTGTATGTATTATTCTTTCCTTATCCAAAGCTTGTTCAAAAATGATTTTGATGGTTGTACATAAAATTTTATGATTTTTGGTAATAAATACAGTAACTTGCAATAATAGTGGAGTGCAAATATTAATATGTAATTGCATTTGAAATTGAAGAAAATAATAAAACTTAATCCAACTGTTTAGTTGCATCACAATATATGTCACAAACTAAAACTATCTTAAAAATATCTTTCAAGTATACATAATCAAAAACTGTTTGCGGCCCTCTTTACAATTTCCAAAATGCAATGCGGCTCTCGAAAACCCATGAGTTTGACACCACTGATCCATCTAAAGTAGATTCTAGACGATTCAAGCATTGCTTTGGGAAATAATATCACTTCAATCAAATTAAAAAAAAATCTCGCTATATTAAATACAAAATCGTTGCTATCACAAAGATAAACCAATTCAGCCTTTTGCCTTCACAAAGCAATGAAGGCAAAATTGAGTGTTCATGAGCTATGAACTTTTCTTTGTCTTGAACTTTTCATACTCCACAACCCCTATTAATTTTTTTTTTGATTTCAATTACCATGTGATGGTCATACATATCTTTAACTTGTATTTTCTGTCGTGATGTATCATCTCAATGAGTCAAACTTTTAATTAGTGTGCATATTTTGCTCCCAGATGAAAAGATTGTATTGTCTTGTTTATTACCTCAGCTTGGAGTATTGACAAGAAAAAGGTGCCAGTGAATTACGTCAAAATTTTTGTTATAATCAGAATTCACAATTAATAGGAATTATCAACAGCTAACAATCAATGAGAATTATATGCGAAATCCCTCAGAATAAATTTGTCTTCTAAAATCGGAGGAAAGAAAAACATATGGGTAGTTTTCATTCACACAAGTCTTTCATGAAGACTTGCTGGAGCCAAACTAAATTAGCATCGTCAGCTGATCGGTAAGGCTGCAAGTTAAGTTTCAGTCCTGCAACCTCCTGCATAGAAGATAATATTAATTAGTGGGCTATTAGCTAAATTTAGACACAAACCTATCTACGAGGCATTATGTACCAGCAATGCTACCTACGATTAACTGAATATGTAATATGTCTAATAAATTCACCTACTAAAGCAAGTTCGATAGGTGCAAACTTTGTGTTATGGAATTGTATCACAGCACCGTTAGGAGAAGTAAAAACAGTTTTTCTGTTTTGTATGACACCCTCTTTAAATGAAATTTCAATGTTTAAGCGCAAACATTAAAATTACTAACTTTGAACTTTGTCATTATCTGCAAAATGTTGCACACAAATCTTTACGCTATCGCGTTTGTAACCTTCTCTGATAATAAAAAAAAAACGTCTATGATGTCCAGAATTACTCTCTACAGCTTGTCTGCCATTCCAGCTTGCCAAGTGAGCAAAACTTCTTAGATATAGGAATTATTTTTTTTCGTTACAGGCGCAAAAAGTCAGGTACTACACGTAAAGAAGACGCCGAGTAGCAAAAGCGAGCGAAAACGGTCGCGAAAGGCGACGAGAAATATGTGCATTGGAGCGTATCATGAAATACAATCTTTCGCATGTAGTCTTATGGAGTGACGTCAGAGTTGCCTATCATGTTGTTTAATGTCATTGCTCCAACCAATGGACCTTTCCCCGACCTTTAACCCCCGAAAAATTCCTCCTATACTTTACCATTGCAAAATTTTCGGGGCTATTTTAAGAGTGCTTTTGCGAGTTGGCGCCTGTAAGATGGGGTATGTGTTTCAAACCAGCATTATGATTCATCGAATACAACAATCTGTTTTTTAAAAGTATCGGTAAAGAATTTTTGCCTAGTCTATCAGAGCTATTTCTACACTAATTTTTTATTACTGCGATTAAATTAAAACTCCTAGGAAGACAGAGTAATCATTGAATTATCTGATTTATATTTAAGTTTCCGAAACACAACAGAAAACTAACGAATAGAGTTCAAAAATGAGGTAATGTGCACGACCACGCTTGAAAATCTGTCTGAGTGAGAAAAGTGTCTGAGCGGATGCGAAAAGGGAGCATTGTACGTCACTTTTTGCATCTTGCTGATTGGCCAATGTCACAAAGTAAACAAGGAAGTCGATGCTCAGGGAAAGGTCCATTACGCTCCAACAACTCAATGCAGCAATCCCGCGGTGGTGTGGCTCAACGGGCTAAGCGTTAGGAATACGCTCGCCACCGCACCTCTAACCACTCTGCGTGGGTTCGCAGGTTCGAATCCCATGCAGGGATGGTTATGTGCCAGAGGATTGCTGGACTCCTCGCCGTCGTTGGGTGGTTCACGTAACCGCTGGTCGGTTACGGCTTCCTCCACCACCAAGATGATGGAACAGAGCGTAGAAAAGATGGGATCACTGCACCTGTTGGAATGGCTGAATGGTGGTCGTGCGTGGAAATTCGATATTAATGTTGGAAGCATTGGAACGGATACAATGATTTTAAAGTGAACCAACCGAAAACGACAAAAGAACCCAACACCCCAATCCATGATTTGTGCATAGACTGCTATGGAACATCCAATCCATTTACCAAGCTTGTTTTTTAGTAAAAAAAAATTTGTCACTGTGTTATTTTTGCAATATAATTGAAGTAGGCCTATAGGATGCTTGTTATCTTAAAGCAATCCTAAACAGAGCTTAGTGAAAAGCATAAACTCTCGGTTAACTAGAGTTTAAACCAGACTTCCAATTTACCTCTGACTCAGTTAGCGCAGAGCTTAACCCAGCAGACAACGAATATATTACAAAGTCACCAACCTTATAATTCTTGTATTGACGACACAGAGCAGAATATAGATACAAGATCAAAACCAGTCAGTTAATTTTAAAGAATTATTGTCCGTTTATATACAATAGTCGAGACGCCTGTTATGCCTTTAGGGTTTAGCTTTTACGTGGATATCGTTTATAATAAATAAAGTAAGAATGCCGTAATTAAGTCTCGGCAATTCTTGTAAAACGATTTAGAAGGGTGTCTGTAGCCAATTAAATAGTTAGCTATAAGAGGTCGAGTGATTAAAAACTGGCTTGTACTAGTTTGTCTTGCTCAAGGGCAAGATAACGTGTTTTTTAACTAACGGGTTATTCCTATGAAAGCCAATTAAGTATTTAACGTAAATTTCATTTTTTCTACCTTTTTCAAATTCAGAAGAAATCTTGTTCTAACTGGAATTACTTTTTTTCTTACTGTTAAAAATATGGTCTAATTAACTAATAATAATCCCTACATAATAATTCGGCCCTAAAGAACGGAGTTCGGGGTTTCGGCATAACAAACGTGTCAAAAATTGTACAGATTTCTAAAAAAATAACAAAGAGAAAAACATAAAATTGTAAGTGAAATTGAAAATATATCGTAAAATTGAAATTATAACGTCATAAATTGAGTGATTTAAAGTTATCCCTGAAGATGAAATATTAATTCAATTTTCAATCACGAAAAACATAATAAAATGATAACAATAAACCAATATATACTTTTTTTTTTTTTCATATTTTTTTTTATTTTTTATTCTGAAATATTTATTCAAGTATATATTCACCAAACAAAATATGTGATACAATACAATGTAAATAAGAAAAAACATGTCACCAAGAGAGGTGAAAATTTCAAGAAGGAAGATTGGGGTATAGATTGGGTAGGTTATTGGAAGTATGGGGGGCATGTATAGGTACAGCAGTCTCAGTGTCTTCTCTATTTGTTCTATTTACGTTTGGCAAAGGTTCTACAGGATTAAGTTCCTGAGCGGGGTTTCTAAAATTCATCCAAAATTGTCTAGCTCTGTTATATACAGGCGTTGACGAGGTTTTGAGCATTGGTATCATACGCTTTATGATGAGTATGGTCAATACAATACCCCAAAACATTCCTAAATGCCATGCTAGCATGTAGAAAGCCGACAAAATTGGATGACTGATAAATGATAAAGCGTTTACAAAGTTGTCTTCAACTTTGTTTTTAGTTGTAGTGAATTGGTTGTTTGTATTTGTTTCGGAGGACGACTTGTGATCCAATAATATCTTTTCTTTGATCAAGTTCAGGTGATTGATCGAAATTAGAATATTATTGAGATATTCGAAGCCTGAGTGTCCTCCGTGGGGCATATCTTGGAATATCTTTTGATATTCCATTGGTTTAAAGGTTTCGTTGATTTTGGTTAAAGAAGGCCTTAGAGATTGTATGTGGGCATTTGTATGAGTTAGCGTGTAATTGATATACGTATAGTATCGCCCATTGATTGCAAAAGTAAATGTTCGTCCGGAGACGAAGTTTTCAAAAAAATGTATACCTGCGTAGACATTCGTATCTGTAAATATCTGCGCAACTATGGTAACATTATTTTTGTTGAGAAACGTTACAAGTGGCCTTGTTGCATAAGTATTATTATAGTATAGTGATCGTAATATAGTAACGTTTATTTGCTCACAGTGTATTTCTGTGAGGATATCCCCTACCGTTATAGCAGCATGTTTGGCTCCTAACACTTCATTTAAAATTTGACCTGGATATTGTTTACTTAGAGTTTTGTATATTCGGGTTAGAATACTTTCCAGTTGACACTCGAGGTAATTGATGTCTGATGATATATTAACAATTACCTCGGTTACCCTGTCAGTATTTTCCTGAATAAAGCCAGTCAGAGTGCTAGAAACAGAATCTACCACTACGGAACTATACCTTAGTTTTGGGTATTTAGAATTGATGAAACCAGCAGCTTTCAATGAAGAACATTTGTGAGTTTCAAATAAAAGTGCATTATTTGTACAAAATGTTTTTGTATTAAAACATCTTTGAACATAAGCACCACATGAACCCCATTGGTGGATGCTGGCTCCCAACTCCGGAAAGTCTAATCGGTAAATGTCACCCGACGCATTATAATGCAATGCCATTTTCGAATTGAAATTTTTAAAAGGGGGACAATCTATTAATGGGTAATTTTTCCAAATAATTGTTTGAGTACCTACAGTACATGATCCGGAATTAATACTGCAAGTGGATAATCCTGAAAATGGGCCTAAAAGAATACCTTTTATATGGTCATAATAAATTGTTGTAAGAGCCAAATGTGCATTAAAAATTTTCCCAGTTGTGGTTGTTGGCCAATTATATTCGTATTTTACTTCATTATCAGTAGACCAAGTATTTTCTGAGGTTACTTTCAAATCACCAATATTTTCAGCTTTGAGAGAATGAACCCAATCTTGACAATATAAAGAAGTTGGAGGATCAGCCATATAAGATTTAGATTTGTCATAAATTGAACCAAAAAAGAATCTAGTTGCCTGCCATTCTGTGACAGATTTTTGGCAGACATACACTGTAATATTAGTGTATGCTGAAGATAATTTATGTACCGTGGCATCGCAATAATCTACGCGGGTGATAGTATTTCGTTTACAATTTGGTGGTTCCGGTATGGCATATTCTGCTACGGGTACTTTTGGATCACAAAAATTCACTGACACTGTTGGGCTAGGGGAGTTAAAAGAAAAAGCATAAGAATATATACATACATTTACGAGAAAACTAATAATAAGCGTAATCATGCTGGCGGTTGTGGCGTGTCGTTCTGCCGGAACGCGTTGTTGTTGGCGGTTCAGGCCTGTTTAAAAACAATAACGCTGTTTCAGTATTCGGCTCAGTTGGTATTTCTAGTTCTGTTTCGATATGCGCCGGTTTTATTCTATCTATACTAACAGTTTGAGGATTACCATTAATATCTATTTTATAGTACTTTGCATGTTTTTCTAACACTTGGAATGGACCAATATAAGGCGGTATCAAAGGTTTTTTAACTGCATCAACACGTAAAAATACATGTGTGCAATCTTTTAATTCTTTAAATATGAAGGTTTTTCTATTTTCTGGTATTCTTGGGTTTGTTGGTTTTAAGTCTTGGACGAATTGTCTAAGACGCGCTATAAATTCATTAGGTGATTCTAAGTCCAGGTTTATATTGTTTGAAAAAAATCCCCAGGTAAACGTAAGGATGATCCGTATACTAATTCCGCCGAGGATAAACTTAAATCTAATTTTATTGCAGTACGTATCCCTAACAAAACTAAACTTAAATTTTGATACCACTCATGGTTGTTTGAACATTGTGCCATAAGTGAAGCTTTAATTTGTCTAATGGGTCGCTCAGCAGTTGCATTACTACAAGGGTGATAACTTGTAGTACATATATGCTGACTTCCTAAAAATTTTATCATTTTGTCCCACAAAGAACTTCTAAATTGAGCACCCCGGTCAGTAGTTATTACCGTTGGAGATCCAAATCTACTTACCCATGATAAAAGAAAAGTTTTAACGACAGTTTCGGCAGTTATATCTCGCATTGGCGTTACTTCGGCCCAACGGGTAAATTTATCAACCGTAATTAATAAATAAGAATAACCGTTCGAAACTGGCAAAGGTCCAATTATATCAGTATTTACTTCTGAAAATCTTTTATTGGGAGCTAAAATAGGTTGTAAGGGTGAAATAGTATGTCTAGTTATTTTAGATTTCTGGCATGGGATACAAGCTCGACACATTTTCCTAATATCTGAATTCATATTTGGCCATGCATACCTAGCTTGAATTAAATGCTGAGTAGCTCTAAGTCCAGGGTGGCTAAGATTATGCAAAGTGTCAAAAATTTTTTTCCTAAATTTCCTAGGTACAACTGGTCTCTTATTGGGTAATTTAGAATCACAAATTAAAGTTAAGCCTGGAACTGAGGTATCAACAAAGTCTAATTGTAAACTCATGGGATTATTTAACAATGCCTGTATTTCTGGGTCCGTGTTTTGCTCTTGAGCGATAGAAGTAAGAGAAAGAGAAGGAGAAAGATCGGAAATCGCTGCAATTGTTGATCTGGATAGAGCATCAGCTACGATATTTGCAGAACCAGGTATATATCTGATATCAGAAGTGAATTGACTGATGAAATCTAGATGTCTACTTTGCCGAGGTGAAGTTCTCTCCATGTTTTTGTGCAGAGCAAAAGAAAGAGGTTTGTGATCGGAAAGAATAAAGAATTCCCGACCTTGAACATAGTAGCGAAAGTGACGAATACTCAGAAAAACTGCTAGAAGTTCTCGATCAAATGTAGAATATTTTTGCTGGGCAGTATTGAGAGCTTTGCTGAAAACTGAGAGAGGTTCCCAGTGCTCTCCTATCTTTTGTTGTAAGATAGCGCCAACACCAGTTAGACTTGCGTCGACGGCTATGGAAAGTTCTGCATCCGGTTTCGGGTGATTAAGCATAATAAAATCACTCAGAGCATTTTTGGACTTTTCAAAAGCTAATTTAGTGTCGGCTGTCCATATTACAGGCTGATTTTTAGAAACATAATTGGCTGCTAGTTTATGTAAAGGAGCTAAAATACAAGCACAATTGGGTAAAAACCGTTGATAATACGTGAAGGCGCCTAAATACGATCGTAACTGCCGTTTTGTCTGAGGTAAGGGAAATTCTCTTAACGCTTTAACTTTAGATTCCATTGGTTTAATACCCTCCTTATCAACTAAAAAACCCAAAAAGATTAGCTTATCAACTCCAAATGAACTCTTTTCTCTGTTAATTACTAGGCCATATTCATTTAAAGTTTCAAATAATTTATGCAAATGTTGCTTATGCTCGTCTACAGTTTTACTATATACAAGAATGTCATCAACATATGCAAATACATTAGTTAATTGCCTAGTAACATCATCTATTAACCGCTGGAAGCTAGCCTGACTGTTGCTAAGGCCGAAGGGCATGACGTTCCATTTAACCTTGTTAAACCCCGTAGTAATCGCAGATTTTTCACGACTATCCGGGTGTAACGGAATTTGAAAATAAGCCGATTTTAAGTCAATTTTTGAAAAAACAGTACACCCCCTAACTTCATTGGTAAAAGATTGAATATGGGGTATAGGATAAGTATCCTTCTTTGTCTGTAGGTTGAGTAATCTAAAATCCCCGCATAGCCTATAATGGTCTGGGTTATTTATATCCCCATTTTTCTTAAGGACTACTGTGATGGGTGATGACCACTCTCCACTAGAGGGCGATACAACTCCCTGGTTTAACATTTTATTAATTTGGGCTTTAACGGCGGCTGCTTTTAATGGCGCTAGACGTCGCGGTTTCGCATGAACTGGAAATCCGGTTGTTACTATTCTGTGACTAACATTATGATTACGCTTCGGTGACTTATAGTCTTCTATCAATATCTTTGGGAATTTATTTAATAAGGCTTCATATTCATCATCATTATTATTCTTAGGTGATGAGTACGCGGAAACAGAATTTAAATTACCAGTAGTTGTTCTTATAATGTTTTGAGAAAGTGGGTCTATTACAACCTTATTTTTAAAATCAATTAGAAGTCCATAATGGGTTAAAAAATCATTTCCTATAATTGGTATGGGCACATCAGCTATCGTAAATGACCACGGTAAAAGTACATCGTGGTTAAAAGTTAAATTTAAACGTAATTTACCAAAGGTAGATATTGAAGTACCGTTAATTGCTTGTAAAGTTTTATGACATTTCCTATGAACGGCATATTTACTTGATGGCAAAATACTAATTTCAGCTCCCGAATCTATTAAAAACTTATTATTGGAATCGGGATCGTATAAAAATAATTGACGCTTATTAGAGTGAGATGTGCCACGCTTAGTTAGCGTCGAAACTGAGTGGCCAGTCCTTTTCCCTGAAACGTACAACCAGGCTCGCATTTAAAAGCATTTCGACCAAAAGTCGAATGATAGAAACACCATCCGCTAGGAGATGAAGTGTTTGGGTTGGAATAACGGTAATTGAAATTACCGTTCCTAGGTGAATTTTGAAATCTATTTGGAGCTGAGAATCTATGGTTATTAAAGGGCTGTCTAAAGTTCGATTGAAAACGTCCCCTGGGCTGCCAATTAGTATTATATCTCGGATACCTGGGATAAAACTTAGTTCGAATATCAGTATTATTTGAAGTTAAAGTTTGATTTTGCAACTGATTAGTTAAGGCATTAACACTATCAGTTAACGTATTAATTTTAGCTTCCATCAACTTATTTTGGGTCTGACTTTTAATATAACTTGAATCAGGTGAATTATTAGAATTTCTATAAATCTTATCGGCCTTCTCTGCTAACTCTTCTAAACTATCATCGTCCGACGCAACTAGAATTGACTGCATTGCCTTAGGCAATTTTTCCAAAAATAATTTTTTCAGTAAAGCACGAGCAAAAGGGTCCCCTCTATGATCTGGATTTATAAGTAATTTTAATTTTTTTAGCAAATCTGACGGCAGTTGGTCACCTAAATCCCCTGAGTTGAGAAATGACGAAATCATTTGGTCTTCCGTCGGTGCATAATTTTTTACTAGGGCTTCTCTAAGTTCCGTATACGGATTTGTAGCGCTTATGTCTAGCAAATCCGCCCCTATTTTTTCAATTATTGAACTATCAAGAACAGCTAATACTTCATCAAACATTCTTGTTTCTGATGTAATATCAGCTCTAGAAAAAGCAGATTCAACACATCGAATCCATAAAAGGGGAGAGTGAACCCAAAATTGCGGGATTTTAATATTATCACGATCATTATATCTAAAATGTGATAACGGTTTCCTATTTGACGACGACGAAGGTATAGGTTCGAATAGATCATAATTTTGACTAGACGACGGTTTAGGCGACTGCTTAGTTGGCTGCATATTATTATTATCGGGCAACTGAGATTTAATAATTAAGGGTGGTTTTAATACGTCTTCTGGCTTAGGTAATTCACTACTCTTATCGGTTGGAGCTAAATTAGATTTGGCCTTTTTAAATAAATCAAATGGGAAGACACTAGCTCTCATGGGAGATACGGATTATAACAAAAGAAAGAGGAAAGAAAATTGCAGTACATACCAAAATTAATATGCAGTAAATTGAATGAAATACAGAATGTCCGTAGAAATATCCTTAGGCGATTTCGTCTTCTTCGCGTCAATAGTCGCTGATCCGGATCCTCGTGTCGATGTCGTAGAGTTGTTTTTTCGTCGATAATCGTAAAATGTCGTTAACTGTTGAAAGATAGGAGATCTATTAGATTAGCATGGACCCGTATATGCGACTTATAGGATATAATATTAACGTGAACTTATCTTGTGTTCCTCTATTTTTTTGAGATTCCGTGCATTGATCTGTCGTCGTTGCTGGTTGTGTTCCTCCGTTGATCTGTTCCTCTCAAGAAGGTTGCATTCAGTTGTTCAGGGCACCAAATTTATAGGATGCTTGTTATCTTAAAGCAATCCTAAACAGAGCTTAGTGAAAAGCATAAACTCTCGGTTAACTAGAGTTTAAACCAGACTTCCAATTTACCTCTGACTCAGTTAGCGCAGAGCTTAACCCAGCAGACAACGAATATATTACAAAGTCACCAACCTTATAATTCTTGTATTGACGACACAGAGCAGAATATAGATACAAGATCAAAACCAGTCAGTTAATTTTAAAGAATTATTGTCCGTTTATATACAATAGTCGAGACGCCTGTTATGCCTTTAGGGTTTAGCTTTTACGTGGATATCGTTTATAATAAATAAAGTAAGAATGCCGTAATTAAGTCTCGGCAATTCTTGTAAAACGATTTAGAAGGGTGTCTGTAGCCAATTAAATAGTTAGCTATTAGAGGTCGAGTGATTAAAAACTGGCTTGTACTAGTTTGTCTTGCTCAAGGGCAAGATAACGTGTTTTTTAACTAACGGGTTATTCCTATGAAAGCCAATTAAGTATTTAACGTAAATTTCATTTTTTCTACCTTTTTCAAATTCAGAAGAAATCTTGTTCTAACTGGAATTACTTTTTTTCTTACTGTTAAAAATATGGTCTAATTAACTAATAATAATCCCTACAGGCCCACAACATCACCATTTTTCGTCAGCGAGTGTTTTAATCCATATATCTGTATAGGAAAAGCACATACACGTCGCACATTTTAATTTGAATTTAAAAGTTGTTGCCCGATGTTACATCGTGTTTTTGTTTTATTCTGTTTTTGGGGGACGGGCACGTACTTGTGCGTATTTAACTTTTTTATTAAGTTATGCCCGTCTTCCAGGTCCTCTGTATTTTGTTTGTCCCTTTGTTGTTGTTTTGTGTTTTGTTTGTACCAGAGTGACCGAATAAACTTGATTGATTGAGTCCATGCTTCCGAAAACAAACAATACAGTAAATCTAATCCCATACCCGACTTGGAATAGTAACCGGACGAGAGGCCGTGGTTCGCCATATGAATAAGCCGTCTTATCGGCTTTCCTCTCCCCCGGGATAAATATGTAAATCCTATCCTTATCCCATGGACTTTTCCCCGACCTTTGACCCCGGAAAATTCTTCCTATACCTTACCATTGCAAAATTTCCGGGGCTTATTTTACGAGTGGTTTCGCGAGTTGGCGCCTGCAAAATGGGGCATTTGTTTTAAATCATCATTATGATTCATCGCATACAACAATCTGTTTTTTAAAAATACCGGTGAAGAATTTTAGTCTAGTCTATCTATCACTGCTAATAACTAATTTTTATTCCTGCAATTAAATTACAACTCCTAAGAAGACAGATTGATCATTGAATTATCTGATCTATATTTGAATTTCCGAAACACAACTGAAAACTAACGAATGGAGTTCTAAAACGCGAAAACGAGATAATGTTTACGACCACGCCTGAAAATCTGTCTGAGCGGATGCGAAAAGGAAGCATTGTTACGTCACTTTTTGCATCTTGCTGATTGGCCAATGTCACGTGGCCAAGTAAACAAATAGGTCGATGCTCGGGGAAAGGTCAAAAATATTAATATGGCGTGAAAAATAAGACTCCTGATTTTCTTTTTTGTTTTATTCTATAAATTCATTAAAGCGGATGCGAGTACGAGTTTTGAATTAATATATCCTGCTATTACATATGGAAGCTTTTGTGCAAAGAATACAGCGTTTTACAGCGATTTATATGAAGGGAAATAAAAGAATTTAGTGAGGCAAATGGAGGCCCGATGTTTTGTTATGTCATGATGAACGCTTCGGAAAAGATAAAAAAAAAACGTATCGAAAGTCTAAATATAAGAATAAAAAATTACGCTCGCTTATTTTCTATTTAGTGACATTTTTTTTGCATTGTAATTGCGTATATGTCGTGCAACAGCAGAGCCTCCACAATTTGATCAAAAACTAGATAATGACCCGGAACATAGGATTGCGACAACATAATAATTAAAAAAGGATAAATAGTCCATTTTATGTCCAAAAATGCACGCAATTTATTCGGACATCCGTTCAATAACAAAGGACCAGCATGGAACTCATAACAAGAGTTTTATACGAAAATAAGTTTGACGACGTGCAGTAATATTGAAAATCGGTAATCATTACGAACTTTTGATTTTATATCGTTTCCACGTAAATTAAAGTATTGCCACATATATCCTGTCCAATTTTCTCTATTCCGAGGCGATGTCATGTCATGATGGCGTTACCAGTTAACGAAAGCAGTTTTTTTTTATAATAAAAAAGGTATTGGGTCCAATATTTGTGTCGATTAATTAAAGAATAGGACATCGGGTTTCGTATGTTCAAACCTAAATTGAAGTTTTGGCAACTCTCATAAAATTCTTGAAATTTTAAAAAGTCGGTAAAACAAAAAGTGCGATAAGACATATGGGTGTGAAAGATGTGGATAAAGACCGTGACGCTGTCAATTTTCTTTCCTGCTGAACCTTATCATTTCAGAATCCTTACCATTTCCATTTTTTTTTATAATAGTCCTTATTTTGTACCGCGCGCCGCTTGCAGTATCATACCATCATAAAACACATACAACTCAAAGCAACACTCACTTTTGAACACAAATCAATCAGTCAATTTATTTTACTAATAAAGTTACACAAGCTACTTCGCATAGACATGGATACAATCGAATTGCCATCCGCCACCCAGATCACGGAACAGAGTATGTTCGCAACTAATTTTGATTTTGCTCATAAATCAACTCCGATGACAATCATTTGATCATATTTTGCATTATTTCAAACCATGGCTGTGAATTTGAAACAAAAAGTCATTCAAAAAACAGGCCGACTGAATTAAAGTTAACAAGATTGACTCAAGCGGTGCTCCCGAAGTATTCGTACCGAGATGGCGTACAACCTGAACATAGTATGTTCACCAGGTTAGGGTTGTTCAGGTTGTGCGTCATCTTTGTACAAATACTTCCGGAGAGCCCTCAAGCTCCACAATGAATTTGGTGAATGCAAGCTTCGTTTCTGCTGAAAGTTTTGGTTTAACATGACATTTTTCAGTTTAAGTTCAGATTAGAATTTGAGGTTGAATATATTTCAACTCCGCTAACCTCCAAGAATTCGAAAATTCCAATCTATGGGAGATTATACAAATATGCAAAATAATGTCAAATTCTAGACTTCACATTACAACAACAGATAATGTTTTCAACCTTTTTACATATAAGCGGAATAGATAAAGGCATTGAAAAAAACAAAAAATGTATACATTAAATTGCAGGCATTTCGTTAAAATATTGCTTGATATATTATGTGTAATATGGGAAGAGTCAATTTAGATCCCTTAAGAGTATATGAGGCTTCATTTAAAAAAATTTGGGGGGGGGGGGAAATAAGTTAGCAAAATTAGGAATTTACATGCAAGTCTTTATAATGTTGATAAGAATATACTAGATTACAATCGCAATTAAGTTGACAAGCTTGAAAATATTGGATTATTATTAACAGATTATATTGAAGATGATTAAAAAACAAAGTGAAAGGTAGATATAAATTGAGAAAGTTTTTCCACAACGCTAAATATTTCAATTTAATGAGTTTATTTAATATCTTCATTTACGGGACTGGCAACAATGACATTTCTAAACATATATGCAACAGTAATAGAAAGTTGTGATAACTAACAAGGATACTTAGTTAAACCAAATTAACAATAGTGGAATTATTGATTCGAGTGCTCAATACAGATTTATTGTAATATATACTAGGAAATTCAGAAACTTCAAAAAGTGCTCACCAGTAACGAATATGTTCGATAATAATATACAAATTTTGCTTCATAAATCAGGAGATAAAATATGAAAAAATTGGAGAAAAGGTCAGGTCAGTGGATATATTTTTGGAACAACTATAAATGTTTTGTTTGTTAAGTGCAAATGTTTAATAAAAAATGTGCAAAAATTACAGTAACTTGAAGAAATCGATGTGGAAGAATAAAAAAATTATAATGATGAAAGAATAAGCAGGTGGAAGATTTTTGAGATTGAAGGATGGAAGTACATAAATGTATTCAGAATAAAACCACATTGCCAGTCTAGTCAATCAACAAAATAGGCAATGTCATTTGAATTTCTCAACCAAATTGAATAATATGTAATATTCACTGTATCTGTGCCAATATTTATCTAAAAATAGTTGAAAAAGTTTATACTATATAGACGGTAACCATATACTGCAAGTCAAAACACATAATATCCTATAAGAGGAGTTGTTGCATGTCCGAGTATTTCTGATTGAATCAGTTAAACGCCCTGCAATTACTTATTCTAAAATTGATCGGTTCTCGTTGCTTGATTGGAAGATTCAAAAAATCATGACACTGCTATACGTAGTGGTAATTCTGAAACTTTGGAAGTTGAAGATGTATTATCACCTTCAGCTGAACAAGAAAGTAAAGAAAGTAATCAATATACAACCACATGAATCTATACTAAGAAATTTATTAAGATTATCTAAATGGGAGTATCCATCTTATATTAAGATAGCTAGAATGGAGAAAATGCTGATACAAATATACAAATTTCCTACAAATAAGTTTGGTGTTGTAATCAAATCTACCAGAATTTTTTTTTTTGAATTATCTACTATACATATTATAATAGGAAGGCCTTAATATTCAATTCAAATTAAAAAAAAATCACTGATAATAAAGATTTTGCTCCTTCACGTCTATATATACAATACCTTTAGAAAAGCCTTTCTTGGAATCGTCAAAATTTTCTGTTTTCTTCTCATCAACTGCATTATTGTTGTTTTCATTTCTCTTCTCTTTCTTATTCAAATTAGAAATCTCATTTTCCTTTGAATTTTTCTCATCAATGATAGATTGTTTCCTTGCACTTCTTGCTCTCATCTTCACCAAATAATTTTGAAAAAGAGAAACCTAGAAAAGAAAAATGGACATTAGAAAATCAGCAGATGAGAATCATTAGTTTTATGCCTACAAATATGGACATATCAGATGAATCTGTTTTCTGTCATAGGTAGGAGTCAATGAACAAAAAAGTACAGAAATGGTGATTTCTTTCAATCAAAAATCAAGACTCATTTGAAAATTGACGAGGTTAAAATTCATTTGGCGCAGTGGCCTAGTGGGTGAAAGAGTTGAACTTAACTATAATGGAATCGCAGTGTAAGATTACAGGCTCAATACCATGCCTACCATCTCATCAAAGGTGTAATAAATCAAACTAATATATATTGTACTTGAAAAACAAAATAGCTACTTAAATATCAGTGGCTGCTTGACCAGTGCAGAAGAAAGGCGTATAAAGGCGTTCAAAAAAAAAAATGTCTCTCAATAATCAGGCAGACAATTCTCCATTATCCTGTTCAACACCATTGTTCTAATTCTTATTTAAAATATGAGAGTTAAAGCTACAATAACTTATTGAAATATCGAAGTGGTATATATGTGGTGACGACGACATATGCAGGGAGGATATCTTCAGCTAGCATTATGACAACATGGTTTTCCATTTTAATGCTAAATTGCTCCCAAATAGAAGATGATAAATACTTACCAATTGTTCTTGCTTTTTACTCTGTTCAAGAATTTCAGGATTTTCAGTGTCATCGTCAATATAAAACTGAGTCAATGCGGAAGTAACTCTTCTAATAACGGAAGCTTCTAATTCATACGAAAGAGGTGGAAGACTAAGTAGGCAGCTTATTACACATTGCATTGTTGAAGAAATAGACTAGAATAAAATATACTACATATAAATTTATACCTGAATTTTCAAATAAGTACCGTAATTTTAACTCATCTAGTGTATCAATCTAACTCTATTTTCAGGATAAAACCCTATCACTGCGGTTGGCGCATTGCCATGCAGTATTGCTTTTGCACTTCTGATTACCCTGTAAGAGTTCGCAAGTTCAAATCCTGCGGTGGGTAAATTGGACTCTTTGCTGCAGTAGGGTGGTTCACACAAAAGCTGCTCGGCAACATCTTTCTCCACCGTCAAGTCCATGCATTTGAAACAAACAACTGGTTAGCTAATCCCATATCCAACATAGACTAGTAACTGGACAAAAAGCAATGATACGAGATGTGAATCATTCTGAGAATATGCTTGAACAAGAGCAAAATAAGTAAGTAGTTTTGAAACCCGAATTTTCAGAAGAAAGTTTATAAATATCAATCAAGAATTATTTGGGCAGGCATTGTAATATCTTTAGCCAAATTGATGGAAATAGGAAAAATTTAAATATAATAATGAAGATTATATTATGGTTTCATCTCATCTAAACATGATTAGGAAATATATTAAAATATACTATACCTTTCCCAAACTTTTCAAAGCTTTCTCAAATAATATGGGGTCAGGACATTCTGTGGCCGAAGATATTTTGTTGTGACTTGGTCGAGATTCTTTAATTAAATACTCAATATTTGGAAGTGTCAAAACAGGTTCTGATAAATGTTCGATCCATGACCACATTAAACAAGCAAGAAGATGTGCATCGACCTCTTGTTCAACACCTGACCATGCTCCTTCTCTGGTGTTCAGTTCAACTTGTTTTGTGTAAACCTACGTAATAAAGTATTGTTGATGTTACAGCTGAATTGTTTGTTCAACTCACCGATGCTGTGATCAGGATTCAAACCTGGTTTTGTCACAGCCTGTTGTAAGCTAAAATTGAAAATTGAAAAGTCGATGCCACAATTTTTGTCAATTAGACTTCCGTAGTTGGAGCCAAAGATGTCTCAAAGTTTGGAGTCAAAATTGGGTATAAATAAAGTGACAGCATCAAAACAGGGGAATTTTTATATTATTGATAATGGCTAAAGAAGTTGTTGGACTAGAAGATTTGAACATTTCGATGGTGAACATATTACATGAAAGCAACATTTCCAAACATTGGAAAAATATTGGGATATTTACTTTCTCCAAAGGAGATTTTTCTCCCTAATTTATTTAGGATCAAGATGTAGTCTTAAAGAGCACTAAAGAAATTTGTCATTTGAGTTTGCAGGAAGATTCATTTAACTGCTAGTTAAAACCAGTCAAGATTGATTCATAGACTGAAGCACACTCTATTTACTGAAATTCGAAATAATTAAAACTAGAGAAAGGTGCCCAAAAGGATGCGAATATTCAAATATCTGAATTTCCATGCTCACTAATGAATTTTGCAATATTAAACTTGTATGATTGTCAATGGTAGGTAAACAAAAAACATTAAAAAGACAATTCACCTTTTCCCAAAGCCATTCATTGTCAGTTAGTTTATATGCGAGTGCCATTGCCACTGTAATTGGATCCTTGATTCTTCTTTTTGACGCAGAACCAGTCGGAGTTCGAACATCATCACTACTACTGCTTTTACTACCAGGAGAAAGAGAAAGAAAAATATCATTGGTCATCTCGGCCGTCATAAGGAAAAGGTCATCATGCGCTATTTTTTCATAGTTCCTCAAATCACAAAGACTTTGAGTCAGTGTTAAATTCCTTAAAGGTGGTTGCTTCTGTGCTCCATTTTGTTTTGCTGACATTCTTTTCAGAAAACTTGCTGATTTTGGTCGTTTTTTGCTTGTTGGAGAACTTTTAGGCAATGGAAGTGTTAAATCACCAATTCCATCGTTATCATTAGATTTTATATCAACTGCATCTGTTAACTTTGGATCTTCCGAATCATCCTGATCTTTCTTCATGGATGTTTCTTCCTTATCAGTAGCCCTTTCATCAGCCAAAAACTCTTTGCTGTGATCAACTCTAAAATATAAAAACTTTTTTGATCGTTGTTTATACAACACATTCATGTCTTCCACTGGGATTGGCCATGGGACTTGGACACAAATCTTTAACCTGCAGCACCTTTATCAATTCTAACACTTTGATCACTAGGCCACCCAGCACGCCTCTTGTCTACAGAAAGACTTACGAATGGATAATTTATGTTACTGATATATGTTAAGTTAACATCTGTTCATTCTAATAGATTTATAAATAAAATAATTTCACCTGCTCATTAGAGGTGTACTGCGGCTACACAACTCTTCATTGCTATTATTCAGCAAACTATCATTTTTCGTATCAATATTGCATTCATCCCCAGCTGAAATGGAAAAAGTACAAAATTAATGAAAATTAGAAAATGACATGCCTTAGGAATAGGATGAGTGAGTTCGATTTTGAACTGAAAACACTTCATCTTTGAAAATACTACTTTCCTTCTAAAAATATTTTCTAACCAATATCGTGAAACTTACAACAACAGAAAAGCTTTGTACCAAATCATTAATAAATAATAAAAAAATTGACAAAAGACTTAGTGAAGAGATGAAACAACTATTTATCTTTGTATCAAAGTTACATATAAAAGGCCTGCAATAGGATTAAACCAAAAACTTGCCATTTTTGCCAATTTGTTCAGTCCAGCTGATTTTTGATGATGTTGATTGGGAGAGAAACTTATCAGGTTTAGAATCTTCTTTCTATATGAAAATTGTAAAAGAAACAAACTCAAAAACTACTTCTGACTTAGTACGTTCAAAACATAACGGCTTATAGAGTAATTGTAGCAAACATGAAATTATTATTATAGGAGCACGAAATCTAAACAACCGCTCATACAAGTGATGACCTAGTCGTCATACATATCGTGTGATATCAGTGGCTGCTTGTAAATGCCTTGTTCAAAGCAAAAAGCATGAGTATGCGTCATAATATGAAGCAAAACAGCCATACTTCACTCTCAGATTCTGATAAAAAATGTCCGTCATCATCTTTCATTTCAACGATTTCCAATTCTTGATCTAACAATTCCTCATCAAAGACCTCCTGTTTATCTTCTACAATCGATTCGTCTGACAATGGAACAACATATCAGATTTAATTTTATTGAAAAACTTATTATACTGCAAGAAGTGCGATTGTCAGGACAGTCAGGTAATTCAATTATGCTTCAAAAATGGTATCAAGGAAAATGTGGTTAAAAACCATTGCTTACAAATAACATTGATACAATTTGCATTGATTTAGAGCCAATTATAGATTTGCAATATTCATCAAGCGGGGTATGTGAGCCCTTGAGACCTTCAACATTATTATTGATCAAATTGATTAGTGTTGTAAAGTTTGTAATTTAGAAAGTTACCAACCAGTTATGTCAACATTATTATCATCTGGTTTATCTTCTTCATTATTTCCATTGACCTGGTTTTCTTCGTTATTTTGTTCAGACTTCGCATCATCATTGATTCCACCTACAAAAATAAATATGTGAGTTGCCATTGGGAACTTAACATCGGTACGATGATTACTAGCTTTTTCTAAAATATTGGAAATAAATATATGATTGGATAAATAAATATAATATTAGATTGAATTTATTACTGGATCTGTTCAAAACCTTCAGACAGAAAAAATACCCTTTTCAGTGGGTGTGACCAACCTCCAACAATAACACTATTCATAAACACAAAGCAAATGCCAAAATACTGACATATTGTAGTTCCTTTATAGGATTAATATTTTCAATGGTGGTTTTTATATTCATATTCATTCATTCATAACAACTAATGTTATTTTTTGTTATGGTAACAATGCCCATGCCTATACAGTCATTGAATTAAAATTGATCGAAAAGAGTGTAATTGGTGGTCAGTTGACCGTGCAAGAAGTTTGAATAGTTTAGATCACGATAGGATGTTTTAAAATTTTGACAGCTATTTCATAATCACTCTAGTATTGCTTCCCAGTAAGTCTTGTAGGGTACGTGGAATACACAATCGATTGACTGTCTGAAGCACGAGGCAATTTCAGTAATTCAATTTCAATCCAATTTTTTGTGTTCACAAATTAAATTACTATTGACCAAAACAAAATCAGTCGATGGCTACATGTTTTCCAATGTATAAGTATAATGAAAAAAAAAATATAAGTTTAAATAAAAAACACGAATTAGTTGAAAAATGAAACAGGCGAAAAACTATCGGTTTATAGACATTGTGCTAAAAATCTAAAATATGCAACACTAAATAGAGTAAAAGCAATGTCACGTCACATAACAATGAACAAAAAAGAAATATGTGCCTTTTCGAGGACTCTTATATTGTAAGTTGAAAATTTATATAAAAGCCTGAGAAAAATCCTCATAATTACCTTGGTATGCACTACAATATAGATTCATCAAATAGTAACGAATTAATAAAAGCCAAGCCACATAAATTTACTTGAAAATTTCAGAATTTTGTGCCTCCAAATAGAGTGTGATATATTCAATCCTTAGAACGGACGGCAATACAACTTTCATTTTTATAAGCTATTTGATTGAAAATGTGGATTAAAACCTGATAATAAATTTACTACAAGAAGAAGATATACCTAAGTAATAAGTTCTGGAACCAACCTTCCAATTTATCTGCTTTCTCTTCTGCAAAAAATGATAACATCTTTCCTTTACCACTTCCAACACGACCTATTGATGGCATTCCAGTCGGTAATATTCTTTGAGATTGACCAGCTGGAGTTCGCACATTTTGAATTGTTACTTTATCACCTGCTGCGATTTGAACATCTTTATTTGGTAGCGTTGGTGGTTTACCCCTGGGAGATATCTGAGGCTCATGAATCGAAAGTGTTGGGGATGGAAGATTTGTTTTTGTCGGTATAACGTCATCATCTTGAGAACAAGTAATCTCTTTAGGCAGTTCTTTTTCAACCACCTGCACAGTATCCTCTGAATTTGATCTCAAAGTAAATAGAGGAGGTTGTTTTTGTAAAGTCACTGATGGGGTCACAATTTGATTATTATTGTTAATATTTGCATCCGTACTCTGTGGCTGGGCAACATTGGTTGCTGTTGAGAGTAGTCCAGTGCGGGAACCTTGCTTTACTAACACAACCTGAGGTTCACCAGGAACTTTATTATTATTATCCCCACTGTGATCATTGGAAGTAGTAGAAGGAAGAAATTGGGGTGCAGATACAGTAGCAACTAGAATTGGTGCATTAGACTTATTGTTGGAATTGAAATTTTGTTCCGGCTTTATAGCATCTATATCACATGTAACAGGGCTCTCAGGACGGCTATGTGATTTCGAATCAACAGAACTTGACTTGGATTTTGCACTGTCATTTCGACGACTGAATCGAGGAGAAAGTAACGCATTCATTTTCTGTGAACAATAAAAAAAAATATTATACAAAGAATGATAATGGGTTTTAATGAATCATACAACCAAAATTATTACTTTGGTTTCAGAGTTTGGTTTCATAGAATTCGACAAATGCAAAAATTATAAATTCTGAGGTTCATATTTTGCTTAAGCTTTGGTTGAATGATTGGAAGATTGAGAATATGAAATTATAAAAGCCTGCTTGGCAAGCAAGATTGTCTAGTTTTGAATAAAGATTTTTTTTTTATATCAACAATTTCATTTCAGCTGAATAGACATTCTGATATATCTCTGACTAGCATTTGCAATAATAACCAATTCATCATCCATATTATTAAACATAGTTCAACACGAGTATTTAATTTCAGGTACTTCAGTCCTCCTTGAAAGATATTTCACATACTTCAAAAACATCTAATTATGGTCAAAAATATTAATCAGAAAACTTAATCAATTATGAGAGTTTTACAAGTACTTACAATACAGCTGTATTACCAACACTAAAATTATTTTGGTTAAAAATTCATCTAATCTGGTAAAACTGAAACTGACAAAATATGACAAGATTCTAATTTCTAACTATTAATATATACAATCAAAAATATTGAACAAATAAAAGCCAGTCAAATAATGACAAGATTCATTGAACAATGCAGGCCTTCATGGTCTATCTTTCCCAAGTGTTTCATATAACACGATTAAGATTCTTTCTTCATTCAACAATTTTTTAGAACGTTAACACTTGGCAACAAATATCTATTTTAGCATCTCATATCATATCAAGTAAAAAAAGTTCAGGGCTTACAGCCATCATTTTGAATTCCATTTCTCCCATTATGAATATAAAGTGCTGATAGTAATATACACCAGGGTGGTCCAAGGTTGTCGGCTTCGCGGGCCACACTAATATTTTTGTATTGTTCGTGGGCCACAATGGTGCCAAGAATAGGTAAACAGTGCAATACAAAACAACCACTTTTATTGTCCAAACATATTAATCAATAGGCTATATGTCAATTTTCAAGCTAAAACATGCAAAAAACACTAAAAAACTCACTAAAACGTGCAAAATCCTTACTATATCTACATTTAGTGTAAGATTTTAAACTCATAACGGAGTAAGTTACATAAGGAGAAATGCCATTTTAAATTGTCTGTTTGAATTGGTCAGCTTTCTTTGTGAACTCATGATTACAAAATAACTTACAAATAACTGCAAATTGATTGAATACTGAATTTTACCAAATTTGAGATCCAGGACTAAAATCCATTACTAAATTTTCTGACATATAGGCAGCATTTTTTGTAATCCTGTTTAGGCTGGTTGCAAAAACACCCGGCAGGAATTATATTGTTCGGCCATTACCTTAATATCTAGTTATCAAGCATAACCAACCTAGACTAATAGATTCCTCATTCAATTTTAATTTTCAATGAAGCCTATTTTGTTAGCATATATTCCCGACAAAATATAGACAGCCAGTTAACAATTTAGACTAGCCAAGCACTTTCATTATTCAACTTAGCTAGTCGCCTCAGCTAGCCATAACACTATTCAGTGACCTTAGTCATGTAACAACCTGTCAAAAGATTTTTCTGGTTAGTTTTATGACGAAACAGCACCAAATGCGTTTAATTTGTTTACCCTCGCGCAAATACGACACAGGCCACAGATAATGAACCGGCGGTCCACATGTGGCCCGCGGGCCTGGGTTTGGACCACCCTGATATAGACAATGTACTGACCTGAGAATCCCCAGGATTCAGATTCATCTCGTTGCCATCAAGATGTTCATTAACAAATGCACCAGGTAACGTTTCTTTGAGTGTCTCAATTGTGTTACTTCTAAAGTGATGTTTGTAAAGGAAACATATTTTGAATGATTCAATATTTAAAATTTAACGAGCAAAAATTAAGTTAGAGCTGAGCGAAAAGTTGGATTTTGATAATACATTTTATTCAATCGTTTCAATCAGCTATGATGAAGAGCAACAGATCTTCAGTATAGTTTTTCATTTTCAGATTTTTATGTTATCGATTATTCTTATTATCTCGGAACAGTTTGAATTGACTACATTGAGTGATGAGCAAAAACTTAAACTAAGCCAAAAATAAAAAATAATATTAGAAATATAATTCAAATATTTGTCACATATCTGACATACAAAATATATATATTCCTAAATATTGCTGAAAATTCGAAAAAAACTACAATTTCAAACTAAAAAAACATTTTTTATCATTGCACAATAAATTATTATACAGATGACCGAAATTATTTGGTTAGTTAAGAATGAATACCTGCGTAACTTTCTACTTTTCTTTCCACCTCTTGGTCTTGGACCTGTATTCGAACGAGTTCTCATGTCATACAAACTTGTATCATCAGACGTTGTTGCAATTTCAATCAGTCTTTGACAAACCAAACTAACAATCTTCGGAGTGTATCGTAATTCGCGAGATTCGAAGCCATGTAACAAATGGCGTTGTCGATGTAGAAATTGTGTCAAATTTAAACGTTCTGCATGTGGTACTACCTAGGAAATGTTTTTTAGTATAATAAAAAAGTAATTTATAATAAATTCAAGGGAACATCGAAAAATCATTATAAGTATCGTAATACATGAGGTGAACAATCTCGATGCCATATATAAATAGAAACCACCTTCACCAAACATTGAGCTTTATTTATGACTTTTGATCTGTTGTACAAACATTATTGACATTCACAAACAGTAAGAGAAGCGATAGTTTATCTCTTCAGAAATTATTGTTATTATTTAAACAATAAAATTATCCTTGTGTGCAGTAAAACATATTATTCTAACAAATTCCAAATACTGTATATTACATCATAAAAGCACTTATCTCAGTGGTTGTGTATGTTATTTTTAACAAATATTGAATAAATTTGATTTCAAAGCAACATGGATGACCACTTCTTTTGGCTACATATACATTATATATAAGTGGTTTCAAAGAGAATTTCAAAATAACCTATATGAAAACATTTTGAGAATATTGGATAAACCCAAATTTATACGATTTCGTTAAACTTAACTTGGATTATTGAAATGTCATATATCAACTTTCTTCATAAACTTAACATAAAATCAGCGGGTATCAAATAGTATACATGCTTCAAAATATTCGGTACCATACAAGATTATTAAAAAATGAAATAATTTTGAAACAAACATTTCTCAAAATAATATTCAGTAATTCAAATATTTGTGACAAACATAAACCACTTACTTGAGGGAATACTATTCTCAGTGGTTTCAAAAATTGTGCGAATTCTTGAATACATGCAATTTGTCCACGAGTTTGTATAGAATTGGGTCTTCTTTTCCTTACAGTATTTATTGCAAAAGATGCATCCATGCGATGGGCATACACCAGGTAACATGCAATAAGCACACCTGATGACATTTGTGTTAATTGCATTAGTAAAGGAGTAGCACACTCAAATGATATCAATTGTATGTATTATTTCTTCTTTACCAATTTTTATTAATCAATATGCCATAATACTTGTAAGCATTATTTGCAATACATCATTTTTAACATATTTTTTGAATGTGCAATATTAAATAACTCACCTTATGCATAAATTCATTATTAGTAAGAAAAAATTGATTTATCCAATTATCTGCAGATCTCTATGTGGATGACACCCATGACATCATTTTTTATTAAATCATCAACTTCAAAATTACCAACAATGATATGTTTTACAAAAAATAATATACACCTTCAAACAATGTACAATACAGTGGTCCTCTTATACTAGTAATTACAAAAATCCTCAGGGACAAGTGTAATAACATCACAATAGATGTCACAAATTATCACTCATTTTATTGACTTAAGTTCCAATTTTCTCCCAGTGGGGAAAACAACCCGCAGTTTGAGCACGATTAGAGCGTTAGACTTGCTAACTATATGTAGACATCACAAATAACACATCTCAGAGAGTTCTACAAACTAGAGAGATTCCGGCCTCAACATCTATCTTATACCGTAAGTAGAAGTCAGATATTAAGTCTGAATACTAATCCGATAAAGTAAAATATCTTATTATTTCACCAAATCACCAATAATTACCTGTTCTACCCAGTCCAGCATGACAGTGTACTGCAACTTTTCCTTCGGTTAAGGCAAATGCCATAACTTTTACCATATCTAATATTGTTTCCAAAGACGTAACTCCATAATCTTTCCATCCAAAGTTGTAGAAAAATACTGGAAACAATTTTTTGTTATTAGCATAGAATACAAAACAGTATCATATTTGGTATTAAACAATCCACAACTAACTGGCCATAACAAAAAGACTATCTAATGTCTGCAAGACAGATTCAGATATTTTATTTCCCTTGTACATGAAATATTGTACCGACACAAGTAATCAAAAAAAATAGTAACCAAAAGATCAATTGAAACAAAGAGACATACAATATTTCTGTAATTGACGCGGGCCGCGAAAGACCACCAGAGCCAACGTGTCAGTGGCACCGTGTTTGCTGAGGATGGATCATACATGGGTCAAACTGAGTAATCTGTGGTGTATGAGGTGTAGTATTCGTATTTCTGAGCTCACATGCAACGGCACAACCAATGAAAATATCTTACTATCATTTTCCATGAATATCTGCGGGTCGTAAGTGAATTGACTTTCCTTATGTAATGGAGGTCCACAACTTGCATGTTCACCAGGACGTTGAAGGTTAATTATAGAAGATATGTCACTTCTGTACATAAACATAGGATAAGGAATAAGTGATAATATTCAAATAAAAAGCAACTCATATTGATACCATACCAAACAATGCGGATACGAGTGTGGTGCAATTTTAAAAGTGTACTATATTTTTAATCTTATTAATTTGTTGACATTTATAGTACTATAATTAGGGGGGTACAATTGGCATTCATTTTTCTAATGGGAACAAGAGACAAAATATGATATTAACATGATTGATTCAAAATGAAATAAAACCTAAAACCTCTACATAACTGAAGCATCGTTATTGTATTTTTCATTATTATGCTGAGAAGCTGTTTTTTTTTTAATTTAACACATGCAAATCGATTGTTTCAATCAATGGGCTGGTCAGCACAGAATATCTTGTGAAAGATTTATGCTCGTATTAAAGAGTACAAATATTAGTTTAACTGTTGTATTTATATCGGTCCCAAGAAATATGTGCTCAAGGAAGCAAACTGCAAATAGGAAACTGAGTACTAAACGTGAGCAATTATTTAACAAGTAATTATACACTTCTGAATTATCTAAGAAAAGTAGTTAACTCAAATAGGACAGACAAGCTCATTGTTTGACAAATCGAGCGAATAAAAGATTGAACAATAAGAAAACATTGTCTTTATAGTTTCAACAGTTAAATCAATACATGGTTCATGAGCGCAGACTTGATTTTGTATTGTGTTGTTTCTTAAATATTAAAATGATTTTTAATAATTAAACTAATGTACTATCCTATTTAAATCATACATGGATATACAGGGCGATCCAAAATACGGAATACAAATCATTTGGAACATATTCAAAGTGTTAAAGTGGTAAATAAATTTTCTTCATTTCCATGGAAGAAATAAAAATAACTTATGGGTTCTGTATTTTGGAAGTCACCCTGTATATAATCAGATTCAGAACATATCTTTTTTCCAAATTGGAGATATCATTCATCATATATATGATTCATATAATTCAACAAATGGCATAGAACCAAAAGAAGATTAATGTATTACAAGGAGAAGAATGGTAATTTTCTTGTACTTCAAAATCAATAGATGAGTAAGTAAGTAGGTGGCATGTGGTGATGTAACTGGCATATAAAAACAACTCTTTTACATTTAAAATACTTACTCCTTGAATTGCTTGATGAGATCATACTTCTTTATGACCTCTGTTGATGGCCGAGACATTGCAACAACCTCATCTAATACCCTGTGAATATATAATTAATATTAAGAAATTAAAAATGAATCACAAGACTATTAGATATGAATACCTTGATTATTAATATGTAATGATAATTTAATCATTTGATAATCACGAAAACAAGACATGTCATATTGAGTAATAGCATGGGGGTGGTAATATTATAGTTCTTCAATATTATGTAGATTTATACTTCACTCCTACACATTCATTTTTTATATTTATTGAAAATTTCAAAAATAGCTAAAATGGATGACTATGCTCTCATCTCATCCCATGCTATCCTTAAATTATTGAGTAGATCATTGAACATTTGTTCAGTGTTACTAATCAACATTTTGTTTGTTATCTCTTTGCTCAAAGACCGAAAGTTAGAGGCCTGATTCTGTACACAAAATACATATTAATCTAATGCAAATGCAACAAGTAAATAATGGAACAAAATCTTTTCTCCCTTTTGTTGATCACTAAAACAAATCCAAAAAAGTTTTAAAATTACGAAAGGTTTGATATATATAATGAAGGGTCTCAAAACAAAGGGTAAATGTTGAAAATTTAAAATACTTCAAATGAAAATATTACAAAAAAAGGAATCTTTAAGCTGGTATGTAATCACGTTATGAAGCAGTAGTCACCAAAAGTAATTCAATGAAAAGTTACAAGAGTTCAAAAATCATAAATCTAAATTTTCCTCATTTTTTCAAAACAGCTTTTTGAAGTTTCTACTGTAAGGAAAATATACTTCAATATCTCTCAAAAATCATAAATATATTTTTGTGAGTTTGAGCAAAAAATTTAAAGCTTGGCCGTTACCATGATGAGAAGACTCCTTTAATCACTTGATCTTCATCAGACCATCTTGATGGGTTTTCCCATTTACAATTTCTTCCTCCACATGCCATCGAACATTGCATTGGTCCAGGAATGACATGGCGAATCTTCTCACCAAACTTAGTATATTTTGCTTCTGGCATCACTGAAAATAATGATAGTGTTTGTAAGCATGCCATACCATACAAAGTTATTAATAATTTCTTCTTAAGATTGACCTTCGCAAGCAAAGTTGCACTCGTATAAAATTTTGAAAGCATGAATTTGGCTCTGGAATCTACTATTTTATGATCGTTAGACCAGTTTATTCTGCTACTGATCAATTCTTTACATCTCAATCGAGTATAAATTCAACTTTATTCAAGTTAGAGTATGAATGATAGATATTGCGGTCATTAGAATATATTATTTCATCAAACCATTTTCACCGCGGTTAGAAACATGATAACACCGATTAATTAGAAACCTCATAACCCAACAAAGGTACAAGGCTGTTTAGTATAACGTGAAACTGAGACTGTGAAACTGGGGAAAATTTACACCAGATTCTGAACTCCCAATCTATTTAAAAATTGACTCCCTGGCTCCAGATCGTTAAAAAATATATTGCACTGAGAGAGTGTCGAGTTTATCACTTTTTTTTTTCAGTTCTCAAAGAAAAGTCCAATAGTTGGCTATTTGATTATCCATCATTTATTTGCTTGTTGTCAGCTTTTATACTGTTAACTTTGTTGTTTTTGAAACAAATTTTGTCAAAGTTCAGTGGTTAGGTTAAGTGCTGAGGAGAGTTAGATTGGGTGATCTATCTCAATCATCGCTTCTTTATTTTTTCAATATCAATTTTCATCTATATGCTGTATTGATACATCTCTTGCTCCAAACAAGGATCTACACAAGCAGTCACTAGGCTACTAGGTAAGAAGTTGTTATAGTTAAGAAGATCATGAGTCTTTCCAGCAATGCTGACACAATATATAACACCCTAGATGAGGTTGCGGCCATGAGATTTGAACCATAGACTTTGACCCATGATGCTGTATTAATTAAGTCCAATTATGTTATTCCAATTATTGACTCCAATATTAAATATTAATTAGTGGGTTATATTAGTCAATATTAAAAAGTGGGTAAAACAACCTAGTTTCTCATTGAAACACTCTGGATTTAATTGTAATCAACCTATCTCAGCACTTTGAAACTCATTGGATTTTTAGTACTTTTATAATTTTCTGGGTAGAGCCTGGAAAAAGTTTTCTATCTCTGACAATTTTACCATACTCAAATAACGCTGTTCCCTATTTAAGATTAAGGATATTAATATAGATGAATTACAGATGTTGCATCAAGTTGTAACTGTACAAATGATCTCAATTCAGTAATTAGTTCAACCAATCGATTGTTTTTCCTATTTAACTAGACTGACTGGAAGAAAATTTTCAATTAATTTCATTTCAATAACACATTTAATTACTTGAGATAGTTTATACTGATATGGATCTACAGCTGTATAAAACCCTGGAAAAACCATTTACTGATTTGACCTTTCTCAGAATCTTGTAATAAAAAAAGTGTTTAAAACTGTAAAATGACTACTTGAACCAAATACAAAATTTATGCACTTATACAGATCTAGCTTTCAGCGATTCAGTACTTATTGTACCATTATATAAAAATTATTTTTAAAAAGACTATGAATATCTCTCACCTTCAGACATTTTTTCAGTTCTGTAGTTGTCTAGTTCAGTCAGTCAGTCTCCCTCCTATTGCTATATTCGTTTTCTATTTGTAGAATCATTTCTGGCGAATGAATCCTAATCTATTTACATACTGACATACCATTTACAACAAATAATTCAGTTTTCTGAATGCTGGAATGATACGTCTAGACGTCTGCATGCATAAAATTTAATAATCCAATGGCTCACACTGAAAATATTAAAATCTATAAGACCAAACTCGATTCAGCAATTATAAACTCCACGAGAAAACAACATTTCGAAAAATTATGCATAAGCAGGGCTCACACCAATAAAGTTGCAGAGCTGTGAAGATCAAATCATTTGTTCCGCTGCCAACTTTTCGGTCGATTTATTGAACGCGCGCCTCTCAGATTACTAGTCAAGTGTGTTTTTTTATTAGGATGATAAAAAAGGCTACGATATAAACGAAACTTACACGAAGGTACTTTCGAATTCAATGTATAGATTTATATTGCATTCATTCCCAACAACGAATGAATCACTACCATTGCGGTTTAATTTCTACAATTAAAAAGGGGGATTTCCCAATTTTATCGGATGTCGATTGCTGCATGCTGTTGGCAACAGCAACCACGCATGATTGCGAATCGTACCTGCATGCAATGTGACATTTTTCCAAATGTTGCTACTATTAAAAGTAGACTAAGACCGTATATCTCGCAAAAATACGAGTAGCTCCAAATCAATTGTATAACATCGCGTGATCTCGGTGATGTTTTTGAACAAAGAGATACGACGGGGATTTTCTCTGATATCAAAAATACAAAGCACCCATATGATGTCGACGATTAAGCGTGTTTTTATTAAACATTATATTTGTAATCAAGATCGTGCGTTTTTATGAACTCAAAGACGGATAACTCCATTTTTTTGTGCTTTTCAAAACTTGAACTTTGTATTCTAATTCGAAGAAATATAAATATCTGAATGTTTTTCTACTAAGCTTTAGCTTTTAGGCCAGTATTTTCCTAGCATTTTTGCCATACATAGTACATACAGATACTTTGAGTCACGAAACTTTGCTATTCTTTGAGTCGTACAAATCCGACTACAATCGAGCGCGCTTAGTACAGTCTCAAGCGTGTCATTCCGAAAAAGCGCTAAGACAATGTTGAAAAGACTTGCCTTGAATGCAACGTGAAACTAGATAAAGACAGTAATTCAATCCAACGACAGTAATTGACATCCAATTGCACCAGCAGAGCAATACACAGCTCAAGGTGCAAAACATCACGAAGCCTAATAGGGCAAGTTGAGAGTCCTAGGAATTATTAACCCTTTCGTTAGTTTTGTTGTTCCTCAACAACAAATACATTTGTTGTGATTGGTTTGCCCACATACCCACTAACCCAGGGTGGTCCAAGGCAGTATGTTCCCCAGCTTTTCATTTTAGAAGAGGGGGGGGGGGTGTTTTCAAATTTAAGGGGTGCAACTTTGGAGCGTTTGGGAGTCGTTTAATTGCAGAAAGCTATGTAACTAATGATGAATTGGATCATCATAAATTCCAATAAATCATGTGGTATTTGTGTCTCCCGAAAATGGTGCAATTTTAAAATGATGGAAAAAAGTATACAAAAACAACAAATTTCAATATTATATATGACAATAATCTGGAGACTGAAAAAATAGAATTACACCGATAGCTAGAATTATTGCTGAAATCAAATTGGCACCCAAGTTTAGTGAAGCGTCAATTTTTCCAAAGTTTATAATTCTCGAGTTGGTGAGTCATGTGCCATCCGAGTCAATTACGGAATCCCAACGGATTCGAAAAATTGGGTCGATTCACTGTATTCTGGAGTCCCTGCTATTTCGTGTAATGAATAGATGGGCATGAGTTAAAGTGGTTTTTATAAACAACGATAAATTAATCATTCACTAACTTATGTGCCCCCAACACAGAGCAATTGATAGTTTTAAAGACAAAAACTGGCGAGGGAAGGTGGGGCACATTGAAAAATCAGCTCCCCGACTCTTCCTGAACTCCTATTTATGTACATATGTTTTCGATGTGTGATTCCGCCTTTCGATGCGGTACTACGTCCGTCCGCAAACGGGCATCGGCCGTTCGGAGCAACATACCACTGTCCGGTATATCTTTGCTTTAGCCCACTTGGAGGTTTCAGTCTGAAATAGTTTGATGCCTATAGGGAAGAATGCCAAATCCCTCCAAATTTGATACCCAAAGTTCTTGAGATGCAGATTCTTCGCCGATTTTTAACGGCATGTTTCGTTCAATTTAATCGACCGCCCCATTGTGCACCAGGGAATTTCTTAGTCGAGAATAAAAACTACGTTTGTCCCTCTCTGCATTAGTCCCGCAAGGGTCAAATGAATGAATGCAAGTTAAGACTCAAAAGATGCAAAAGATAAAAAGTGTCCCAATCTTCCTCCTATCTAGAAAATGCAATTTCACAACGACTTTATCAATTTAATATGTGAAATTCATGGTAAAGTTTCTCTTCTGACAATTAATAAATCATCCAATTCAAATGATCAGAAAAACGCCGCATCTAGTAGGCCCATAATGGGGCTTTGGGTCGGAGACACGAGTATTCTCAGACATTGTGCGATTGGGCTGGACTTTTTAGGATCATCGCCCAAAAATGTTATTCATATTAAAGTGGCATTTTGCACCTACATTCAGATATTAGCAAACCCATAGTAAAACTCGGACAAGTCGCATTTACTACGCGCAGCCTTTGATATTCGGGCGTCTAGTTGGCGATTATTTATAACCAAATAGGGAATCTTTTTTATGAGATTGGTTATGTGTCATCATCATTATCAGATATCCGCTCTCATTGAACTATCAACTGAGATATTTGGATTTGCAATATAACTCACATTTTGTTGCTGATATAATAAGGAAATGAAAAGCTCATAAATAGGGGGATATAATAAGGAAATGAAAAATTCATAGTGAGGGGGGGGGGGTGGATAGATATTGGGGGGGGGGGGGTGTAGGGAAATCACTGGTCCAAGGTTATTAGCTTCGCGGGCCATAAATTTTTTTTTGTCATTCATCTACATCTAGAGTGGGATTTTAAACTATTAATACCGTAGCAAGTACTTCCGCAAATATAAGTGCTTGGGAACATCGATTAGAATGTCAAAGCGAAATTCCCAACTTTCCCAATACTCATTCCTCAGAAAATTCCAAAATGCCGTTTCCGATTGTAATTACATAAATCCAATCGGAATTCAGTTTCCTGAGTTTCGGTTTATATTTCCATGGGGTCTGAGTTTCGGTTTCTATTCCCATGGGGGTCACTGAAGAGTTTAATTTGTTCTTTCATTGAATCAAATCCAGCGAATCTGTCATCAAATTCACTGCTCACGAGTCACGATATGAAGCATATATTTAAGTTCAGAAAACTCTACCGTTTTATTCTCTTCAAATATTTCTTGACAGGGTGGAAAGTGGGTAACAATATTCTTTTGTAAGTCATCCGAAAGTATCTTCAGCTGAAGATACAGGTCAACTGAATATTTTGAACGAAAAGCTTCAATATGCCCAAAAAGTTGACATATATTTAGATCTTTTTGTTGAAGCTTTTTGTTCAAAATATTCAGTTGACCTGTGAAATGTGTAATAAAGGCCAAGGAAGCGATAAACTTCTCGTTGCTTAAAAGAATTTCATAATTTTCCATTCCTTTAACTTCATTTTGCAGAAAAAATAAGATTTCTTTCTGCAAAGAAAAAATGCTGCAAAGTGTTTCCTGCACTCAACCATCTAATTTTCGAATACAGTGGCACATCTTCATAATTCGAATCCAAATCAGTCAGAAACTGGACAAATTTTCTATGCCTTCCGAGCTTTATTCCCACCTCTGATGATGTTCACTATTGTCATTACGCTACTCAGGATGTCACTCATTTGCAAGACCTTTGTGTATAATACGTCTTGGTGGATAATACAGTGGAATGTTGGGCAATTCACTCCATCACTTTTTAACAGGCCGACCAGTTCAGTATTTTTCCCGACCATTGCCGGAGCGCCTTCGGTTACAACACTAAAGCACTTTTCGAAGCCACCATGTGCTTTGGCTACAGATACGAGACTGTTATATATGTCTGTACCTTTTGCTGCGCCATGAAGTGGAGCTGCATGAAGTAGTTCTTATTGGAATTGTAAAATTTTCATCGATAGTTCAGATGAAAATTGGAAGCTGATTAACATCACAAACATCGGTGCTTTCGTCCAAAGCCAGCGAATAATATTTACATTGATGAGCAATCCCTTTAACTTTTGCAAACACATGTTCACTTATCTTCATTATCCTTCTTGCAACGGTTTGGTGTGAGAGAGAGACAGTTTCAAATTGTTTTGCCATTTTATTTTCGCTAAACGCAAGGGCCATCTTTATTGAGCACTCCTTTACAATTTCTCCATCTCTGAACGCTTTTCCATTTTTTGCTAGTATTAGAGAAATTTCGTAAGATGCCTTCTGGTCAGAGAAAGTAGTTTTAGTGATTTTTATGGCGTGTTTCCTAATGCCATTTTAAATTATATTCTTTTGGCATTGACACAATTTGCAGACATACCAAGCACTGTGGCCCATTCTTGTTTTCCACAAACAAGTACTTTTCCTTCCATATCAAATTAAAATATCTGTTTGAGTTGGGCACTCATGCTTACAAAACGATCTACAAAACTGCAGAAAGATTGATTACTAAATTATGATTGTCGTTATAAAATAGGATTGGTAATAACCTTAGCTTGCTAACTAAACGCTGACAATCACTTTACTTTTTTGGCTGTCATGATAGACTGGCTACCAGTCCAAACCTATAAACGAAAATCTTTGTGATAGTCTGAAGACTTAACTTTCCCAAAGTCCAAATATCAACTCTGCACTACAAATTACAATAAAGAAACCAATGAGAATACTTAATTTAACTAAATTTCCCTCCCAAAGTCCAAATATCAACTCTGCACTACAAATTACAATAAAGAAACCAATGAGAATACTTAATTTAACTAAATTTCCCTCCCAAAGTCCAAATTTAAATTCTGCACTCCATATTACAAAAAAGAAACAATGTATTGAATAGTTTTGAATAGTTTAACTGCCAGGCGATTACCTGCCTAGGTCACTCACAGTTCAGCGCAAGAGAACTGCATGGTCGTGTATGTTACGTCGGACGTCGGCATCAATACAAATGCGCAATTACGTTATTAGTCATTAGTACAAATCTGCCTGAATGCTTCTCAACACTGCCTTTTTTTGATTTAATTTTTTATTTCATTTTTATAAATAAAACAATATTGTAATAAACAATATTAACTGATATCATTATATGCAAAAAAGTAATTTATCACAATGTACAATATTGCAAAGAATACCATTAACCGATCCAAATACCGGAACAAAAAGTAATTTCTCATGATGTACCATAACCTTTTATCAAATAGTCTTGCAGTATAATTACAATACAAACAATGGGAATGTAAAATATAAGCAATGTATGCATTCAATACCACAGTTATTAAATAATTTAAATGCCAAGAATTCCCCATTTTTTTCTATGTATGTGTATTTTACCTTTTTTTTAGAGCCAATATGCTTTTATAGTGTAAAAAAATTATGGAATTTTGGCCTTCGTTTACCGATTTTACATTTGTAAAGATAAAATCGACCAGCAAGTAAAACACAGTTACATATCATGTCAAAGAAATTTCTACAGTACCCTGAAAAACATTCAATTTTGTTATAAGTGAAATTAATGCGACTTTTATCATACATCCACTGGTTCAATTGCTCCCAGAATATTGATGAGTAAATACATTCATAAAATAAATGATTGATATTCTCAACTTGCACATTACAAAAGTCACATTAGATTAGATGTTACTAAATTGAACCAATATAGAATATTATTTAACACAATTGCCCTATGAAATAATTTGATGTGAAAAGATCTGAGTTTGGTTTCTATAGTGGAGAAATATACATTAGAATTGCATTTGTTCCATTTAAAGGTGGAATAAACATTCAAATCAATGGTACACTTTTCTCTAGCTTTTACTGGCAACACAAATTGTTTGTCATTCAATTGACAATATACTTATTTGTTGCAGTTATTTTGCATAATGTTAGTAACAAATGAATCCATATTCATGTTATGAAAAGTGACATTGCCAAGGTTATCCATCCATTCATCTGGGATACAACCAATCAGTTTATAATATTCTGTATACTCTGATGCACTATATTCAATCCCATATTTTTGGCACAATTCAAAATATGTAAATAAGTCATTACCATTTACTAAATGGCTAAATAATTCAACTCCTTTAGAATACCAAGAATGAATATAAAACGTTTTTCTTCTATATACAATCTTTTTGTTGTACCATAGTAGTTGATCGAAACAATTTAAATTGCAATCAAATAAAGTTTCCTTGCAAAAATACCAATTTTTTAAAACATTTCTTAGAGAGCAAAATGGAATATTTTTTACAAAATAGGAATTCCAATTTAGTCCACCTTTGAGCAACGGTGGAACTGGTGCATAATCTTAGAAATTTCTAAATTTTAGCACCCTGGCTTTATGATATAGGGTGTTTATGTTTGAACGAACCTGTGCTCCGGAGAGAATTTAAACAGCCCTATCTTGTAAAATCTCTAATTTACGCAAACTAGTTTGAGTAGCGGAGCCCCATGCAGCTAAGGCGTATTGGATACGTGATTGAAAAAAGAGCAAAGTAAATAGTCCGCAGCAGAGTTGGGCTCGGCACATAATACTGAGTTTTCCCAGAATCCCTACTGATCTGGAGAGTTTCTTGTACATTTCAGGGATGTGGCTGTTCCATTTGAGTTGATGGTCAATATGAAGCCCAAGATATCTATAAGACTGGGCGATTTCCAGTGGAATACCATTAATTTTAATTGAAAGACTTTGATTTCTAGTCCGGCTTTAGGGCTGAACAACATGACTTTGGATTTTTCCACATTTGCAGTGAGTATATTGCATATCATCCACTCATATACTTTATTAATTCCAGTGTTAACTTTGGCTCGGAGTGTGATTAAATCCTTCGCACTATCGAGAAGGCAGGCATCATCGGCAAACAATTTTGTCAGGAAATTAGAGCTGTTCGATAAATCGTTTATAAAAAGTAAGAAACCAAGAGGTCCTAATACACTACCCTGTGGAATTCCATACTGTATGGGCAACATTGGAGATTTATGAGAATTGACCTCTACATATTGGTACCGACAAGACAGGTAATCAGTTAATAAGTTGCCTGAAACACTTCGAAAGCCATAATGTCTTAGTTTATGAGAAAGAATATGATGATCGACAGTATCAAAGGCTTTTTTTAAACCTAGAAAAGTACAACAAACAAATTCCCCCTTGTCAAGTTTGTCATAAATGGACGAAATTAAATCTAGAATAGCATGGTTGGTAGAATGTTTGGTCTGAAATCCAAATTGGCACTTGTCGATCAAGTTAAATTTTTGAAAAATTAATCATTCTCTTATACAATAATTTTTCTAGAATAATGCCGATTGCTGGTAGAATGGAAATTGGTCGGTAATTAGATGGATCATTTCTTTAGGGCAGGAACCATTCCTGGTTCATTCAATGTACAACTCATCATATGAACTACAACTACCATAAACAATATTGCTGTATATCTTTGGTGTCCCACAAGACAAAGAATTTCTCGTGAAATTTGATAATGTTCAATTTCTCATCACGAACAGAATGGGAAGTTTATCGTCAGTTGGACAAACACTTTCCTATCAACTCTTGTTAAAAGACTGCAACATGTCATCAAATCAACTACAATATTTCAAATCATCACTTGATTGGACAACACCAGAATGTTTGGAAAAATTCATTCACAAACCATAAGACTATTGTTGCCGTTGTAAATCTGAAATGAAGTATTACAAAGTCAATTGAACTATAACCGAAACAAGTTGACATGTGTCGACATTTAATTAATATAATACATAAGAGAAAATATCAAAATCAGGTAAATAAATAAATTTCTACAGCGGGACTTTGGATTGGAAATATATCACTGAAAATTCGTATTTAAAAAAACAATACATTTAAATGAATTACCCATCACAGACCCGTTTGGCTCAAGCAAGAGAAGAATTTGTAGGTGTTACGGCTAGAAAATCCAGTGCAATTTTAGGAAAGGTCAATGACAAATCATGCGAAGAAACACTTGGATTCGAAACTAGGGCAAACTTCGATCGGGGTGGAAAATAATCTGGATTTCATTAATCGCCAACTTTTTTTCTTTGCTGTGGCTGCGAATTCAACAAACAAAATCACGACGCAATAACTCAAGGTGAGATCAAAATTGGTATACGGGTACGGAAATGGTAAAATGACAAATGAAGATGTCCGATAAACAAACGAGATGAACTCTTTTTAAACAAATACGAGGTGAACAAATTAATCAATATGACGACATAACAGATGAACAACAACAAACAAACGAACTCTCAAAGCACTACGGTGAATATCAACAGAAAGGGTATGCCCGATTCGTTAAAAAACACGACGAAGGGCTAACTTAAAAAGGGCGACGATGCCGTCTTCCTGCGATCGAACAAAATTTTGGCCTGTACTTGGCACGATACGGAAGAGTCGCCTCGTTATCCACATTTCACACAAAGTTCGTTCAAAAGCTGTACGAAACGGTACTAGAAGCGTGAAAAGGCCCTTATGTATCGAGAATTACACACGGTACATGGGTGCAGTCGATCGTATGGACCAATGAATGAAAACTTATTTGTTCACTCACAGAGGACTAAAGTGGTATTTCCAAATTGTCGATTCCTTGATAAGCATTTGCGTGGTAAATGCGCATATTCTGTATAGTGGAGTCCGGAAAGGGGGAAACGAGTTAAAAGATTTTATCAACGATGCATGTCTTGACTTTACGAAAAAAATATGATTGCGTGCAATGTTCGGATCGAGAATCTCAACTAAATGGTACAAAAAACAATTACCGGTTTAATCGAAATTACCCCGATCTTAAACAATTTAAATTGCCCTCGGACAAAATTATTCAAAGTTATAACCGTTATAGACTTTCAATAAAATAATTTGGCTTACTATTGTATTATGAATTACATACCAAGAAATAATTGTCTTGATTCTTATAGAATCTTTTATATACGCGCCCATTAACCCCAGGGACAGGGGGCTATTTCTGACTCAATCAATCAACTGTACAACTTAACTGAACTACAACTACCATAAACAATATAAAATATCGTTGTCTATCTTTGGTTTTCTATAAAACTAGAATTCTTCGATGAAATTTGAAAACGTTTGATTTCTCATCCCGATCAGTCATTATGGTTGAAAGTTTACCGTCAGTTGGACAAACACTCTCCTATCAACTCTTGTTAAAAGACTGCAACATGTCATCAAATCAACTACAAGTTTTCAAATCATCACTGGCCCACGTCCCACGTCAGTCAGATTGATTTGATCAGCGGAAATTTGATCCGCAAACCATAAAGAGATTTGTCTAATACATACAAATCATTCTTATCTCGGCCTCAATAAATGAAAACGAAATGAGTTATAAAACACGGCGATTGGTCGGGGTAAGATCCCAGTGCTATGGCAAGTTTTCGTGTCGGGACACCAAAACAGCTTGACCATTGACATAGAATAGAATAATAAATCGACTCTGCTTCACGTGTGCACGAGAACCTTAGATTTTTTCTGGCTTATCAGCCATGATTGTCATAAGATGAACTGCAGACTTCATAACCCAAGAACAGAAATTACAAATACCGGGGAGGCAGAACAATACGATAAAGAAATAGTCAGAATAAGATTTGCAAATCTATTCCGGGAGAGAGGAAAACCGAAGAGACTGCTCAGCCATATGGCGATCCACGGCCTCTCGGCCGGTTACCATTCTATGTCGGATACGGAATCAGTGTTTGTTTTCGGATGCATGGACTTGATGGTGGAGGAAGCCGTAAGCGACTAGCAGCGAGTCCAGCAATACTCTCGAATATAACTATCCCCACATGGGATTGGAACATGCGAACTCACGCAGAGTAAGTAGAGGTGCGGTGGCGAGCGTCTTCCTAACGTGGGCACGATGAGCCACACCACCGCGTTTCATTAAAAACCTTCGGCTGGGAAACCCGTGAAATGAAGGGCAATTATGGATTTTTTCCACGGCGTCATCTGTAAAATATGAAACCTGACAGAACTTCGTTAACGATATAAAAGACAAAAACAATTAAATAACTTATATTATTTCTGATATCAGTTTGATTGAAATTACCCCGATCGAAACAATCGCGTTCGCTCAAAACAACTTAAATTGCTCCCAGGAAAGATTGGTTAGTATGTACTATGTTCAGGCTGTGAGCCAACTTGGTGCACATACTTCTGGAGCTCCGAATTTTTTATATACGTGGCCATGTTTAAATTAACCACAATTGCAGGAACCATCTGGTTGATTCAATGTACAACTCATCAACCGAACTACAACTACCATAAAACAATATTGCTGTATATCTTTGGTTTCCCACAAGATTAAAATTTTTCGATGAAATTTGATAATGTTCGATTTCTCATCCCGATCACGAACAAACATGATCCGGATGGAAGTTTATCGTCAGTTGGACAAACACTCTTATCAACTCTTGTTAAAAGACGACAACATGTCATCAAATCAACTACAATATTTCAAATCATCACTGGACTGAACAACACCAAGAATGTTTGGAAAAATTGATTCACAAACCATAAGTTGCCGTTGCAAATCTGAAATGAAGTATTACAAAGTCGATTGAACTATACCCGAAACAAGTTGACATATGCCGACATTTAATTAATATGATACATTAGAGAAAATATCAAAATCAGGTAAATAAATAAATTTCTACAGCGGGACTTTGGATTGGAAATATATCATTGAAAATTCGTATTTAAAAAACAATACATTTAAACGAAAAACCCATCACAAACCGGTGTGGCTCGAGCAAGAGAAGATTTTGTAGCGCTGTGTTAGCGCTAGAAAATGGAGTGCAATTTTCGGGAATGCCAAATCGTGCGAAGAAACACTTGGATTCGTAACTAGGGCAAACTTCGATCGGGGTGGAAAATAATCTGGATTTCATTAATCGCCAACTTTTTTTCTTTGCTGTGGCTGCGAATTCAACAAACAAAATCACGACGCAATAGCTCAAGGTCCGATCAAAATTGGTATACGGGTACGGAAATGGTAAAATGACAATTGAAGATGTCCGATAAACAAACGAGATGAACTCTTTTTAAACAAATACGAGGTGAACAAATTAATCAATATGACGACATAACAGATGAACAACAACAAACAAACGAACTCTCAAAGCACTACGGTGAATATCAACAGAAAGGGTATGCCCGATTCGTTAAAAAAACATGACGATGGGCCAACTTAAAAAGGGCGACGATGCCGTCTTCCTGCGATCGAACAACATTTTGGCCTGTACTTGGCACGATACGGAAGAGTGGCCTCGTTAACCACATTTCACACAAAGTTCGTTCAAAAGCTGTACGACACGATACTAGAAGCGTGAAAAGGCCCTTGTGTATCGAGAATTACACACGGTACATGGGTGGAGTCGATCGTATGGACCAACGAATGAAAACTTATTTGTTCACTCACAGAGGACTAAAGTGGTATTTCCAAATCGTCGATTCCTTGATAAGCATTTGCGTGGTAAATGCGCATATTCTGTATAGTGGAGTCCGGAAAGATGGAAACGAGTTAAAAGATTTTATCAACGATGCATGTCTTGACTTTACGAAAAAAATATTATTGCGTGAAATGTTCGGATCGAGAATCTCAACTAAATGGTACAAAAAACAATTACCGGTTTAATCGAAATTACCCCGATCTTAAACAATTTAAATTGCCCTCGGACAAAATTATTCAAAGTTATAACCGTTATAGACTTTCAATAAAATAATTTGGCTTACTATTGTATTATGAATTACATACCAAGAAATAATTGTCTTGATTCTTATAGAATCTTTTATATACGCGCCCATTAACCCCAGGGACAGGGAGCTATTTCTGATTCGATCAACTGTACAACTTAACTGAACTACAACTACCATAAACAATTTAAAATATCGTTGTCTATCTTTGGTTTTCTATAAAACTAGAATTCTTCGATGAAATTTGAAAACGTTTGATTTCTCATCCCGATCAGTCATTATGGTTGAAAGTTTACCGTCAGTTGGACAAACACTCTCCTATCAACTCTTGTTAAGACTGCAACATGTCATCAAATCAACTACAAGTTTTCAAATCATCACTGGCCCACGTCCCACGTCAGTCAGATTGATTTGATCAGCGGAAATTTGATCCGCAAACCATAAAGAGATTTTTGTCTAATACATACAAATCATTCTTATCTCGGCCTCAATAAATGAAAACGAAATGAGTTATAAAACACGGCGATGGTCGGGGTAAGATCCCAGTGCTATGCCAAGTTTTCGTGTCGGGACACCAAAACAGCTTGACCATTGACATAGAATAGAATAATAGATCGACTCTGCTTCACGTGTGCACGAGAACCTTAGATTTTTTCTGGCTTATCAGCCATGATTGTCATAAGATGAACTGCAGACTTCATAACCCAAGAACAGAAATTACAAACACCGGGGAGGCAGAACAATACGATAAAGAAATAGTCAGAATAAGATTTGCATATTTATCCCGGGGGAGTGGAAAACCGAAGAGACTGCTCAGCCATATGGCGATCCACGGCCTCTCGGCCGGTTACCATTCTATGTCGGATACGGAATCAGTGTTTGTTTTCGGAAGCATGGACTTGATGGTGGAGGAAGCCATAAGCCACTAGCAGCGAGTCCAGCAATACTCTCGTATATAACTATCCCCACATGGGATTGGAACATGCGAACCCACGCAGAGTAAGTAGAGGTGCGGTAGCGAGCGTCTTCCTAACGCTTAGCACGATGAGCCACACCACCGCGTTTCATTAAAAACCTTCGGCTGGGAAACCCGTGAAATGAAGGGCAAATATGGATTTTTTCCACGGCGTCATCTGTGAAATATGAAACCTGAAAGAACTTCGTTAACGATATAAAAGACAAAAACAATTAAATAATTAATATTATTTCTGATATCAGTTTGATTGAAATTACCCCGATCGTAACCATCGCGTTCGCTCAAAACAACTTAAATTGCTCCCAGGAAAGATTAGTTAGTATGTAGTATGTTCAGGTTGTGCGCCAACTTGGTGCACATACTTCTGGAGCTCCGAATCTTTTATATACGTGACCATGTTAAATTAACCACAATTGCAGGAACCATCTGGTTGATTCAATGTACAACTCATCAACTGAACTACAACTACCATAAAACGATATTGCTGTATATCTTTGGTTTCCCACAAGATTAAAATTTTTCGATGAAATTTGATAATGTTCGATTTCTCATCCCGATCACGAACAAACATTATGATCCGGATGGAAGTTTATCGTCAGTTGGACAAACACTTTCTTATCAACTCTTGTTAAAAGACGACAACATGTCATCAAATCAACTACAATATTTCAAATCATCACTGGACTAGACATCACCAGAATGTTTGGAAAAATTGATTCACAAACCATAAGTTGCCGTTGCAAATCTGAAATGAAGTATTACAAAGTCGATTGAACTATACCCGAAACAAGTTGACATATGCCGACATTTAATTAATATGATACATTAGAGAAAATATCAAAATCAGGTAAATAAATAAATTTCTACAGCGGGACTTTGGATTGGAAATATATCATTGAAAATTCGTATTTAAAAAACAATATATTTAAACGAAAAACCCATCACAAACCGGTGTGGCTCGAGCAAGAGAAGATTTTGTAGCGCTGTGTTAGCGCTAGAAAATGGAGTGCAATTTTCGGGAATGCCAAATCGTGCGAAGAAACACTTGGATTCGTAACTAGGGCAAACTTCTATCGGGGTGGAAAATATTCTGGATTTCATTAATCGCCAACTTTTTTTCTTTGCTGTGGCTGCGAATTCAACAAACAAAATCACGACGCAATAGCTCAAGGTCCGATCAAAATTGGTATACGGGTACGGAAATGGTAAAATGACAAATGAAGATGTCCGATAAACAAACGAGATGAACTCTTTTTAAACAAATTAATCAATATGACGACATAACAGATGAACAACAACAAACAAACGAACTCTCAAAGCACTACGGTGAATATCAACAGAAAGGGTATGCCCGATTCGTTAAAAAAACATGACGAAGGGCCAACTTAAAAAGGGCGACGATGCCGTCTTCCTGCGATCGAACAAAATTTTGGCCTGTACTTGGCACGATACGGAAGAGTGGCCTCGTTATCCACATTTCACACAAAGTTCGTTCAAAAGCTGTACGACACGATACTAGAAGCGTGAAAAGGCCCTTGTGTATCTAGAATTACACACGGTACATGGGTGGAGTCGATCGTATGGACCAACGAATGAAAACTTATTTGTTCACTCACAGAGGACTAAAGTGGTATTTCCAAATCGTCGATTCCTTGATAAGCATTTGCGTGGTAAATGCGCATATTCTGTATAGTGGAGTCCGGAAAGGGGGAAACGAGTTAAAAGATTTTATCAACGATGCATGTCTTGACTTTACGAAAAAAATATGATTGCGTGCAATGTTCGGATCGAGAATCTCAACTAAATGGTACAAAAAACAATTACCGGTTTAATCGAAATTACCCCGATCTTAAACAATTTAAATTGCCCTCGGACAAAATTATTCAAAGTTATAACCGTTATAGACTTTCAATAAAATAATTTGGCTTACTATTGTATTATGAATTACATACCAAGAAATAATTGTCTTGATTCTTATAGAATCTTTTATATACGCGCCCATTAACCCCAGGGACAGGGGGCTATTTCTGACTCAATCAATCAACTGTACAACTTAACTGAACTACAACTACCATAAACAATATAAAATATCGTTGTCTATCTTTGGTTTTCTATAAAACTAGAATTCTTCGATGAAATTTGAAAACGTTTGATTTCTCATCCCGATCAGTCATTATGGTTGAAAGTTTACCGTCAGTTGGACAAACACTCTCCTATCAACTCTTGTTAAAAGACTGCAACATGTCATCAAATCAACTACAAGTTTTCAAATCATCACTGGCCCACGTCCCACGTCAGTCAGATTGATTTGATCAGCGGAAATTTGATCCGCAAACCATAAAGAGATTTTTGTCTAATACATACAAATCATTCTTATCTCGGCCTCAATAAATGAAAACGAAATGAGTTATAAAACACGGCGATTGGTCGGGGTAAGATCCCAGTGCTATGGCAAGTTTTCGTGTCGGGACACCAAAACAGCTTGACCATTGACATAGAATAGAATAATAGATCGACTCTGCTTCACGTGTGCACGAGAACCTTAGATTTTTTCTGGCTTATCAGCCATGATTGTCATAAGATGAACTGCAGACTTCATAACCCAAGAACAGAAATTACACAAACACCGGGGAGGCAGAACAATACGATAAAGAAATAGCCAGAATAAGATTTGCATATTTATCCCGGGGGAGAGGAAAACCGAAGAGACTGCTCAGCCATATGGCGATCCACGGCCTCTCGGCCGGTTACCATTCTATGTCGGATACGGAATCAGTGTTTGTTTTCGGAAGCATGGACTTGATGGTGGAGGAAGCCATAAGCCACTAGCAGCGAGTCCAGCAATACTCTCGAATATAACTATCCCCACATGGGATTGGAACATGCGAACCCACGCAGAGTAAGTAGAGGTGCGGTAGCGAGCGTCTTCCTAACGCTTAGCACGATGAGCCACACCACCGCGTTTCATTAAAAACCTTCGGCTGGGAAACCCGTGAAATGAAGGGCAAATATGGATTTTTTCCACGGCGTCATCTGTGAAATATGAAACCTGACAGAACTTCGTTAACGATATAAAAGACAAAAACAATTAAATAATTAATATTATTTCTGATATCAGTTTGATTGAAATTACCCGATCGTAACAATCGCGTTCGCTCAAAACAACTTAAATTGCTCCCAGGAAAGATCAGTTAGTATGTAGTATGTTCAGGTTGTGCGCCAACTTGGTGCACATACTTCTGGAGCTCCGAATCTTTTATATACGTGGCCATTTTAAATTAACCACAATTGCAGGAACCATCTGTTGATTCAATGTACAACTCATCAACTGAACTACAACTACCATAAAACAATATTGCTGTATATCTTTGGTTTCCCACAAGATTAAAATTTTTCGATGAAATTTGATAATGTTCGATTTCTCATCCCGATCACGAACAAACATTATGATCCGGATGGAAGTTTATCGTCAGTTGGACAAACACTTTCTTATCAACTCTTGTTAAAAGACGACAACATGTCATCAAATCAACTACAATATTTCAAATCATCACTGGACTAGACATCACCAGAATGTTTGGAGAAATTGATTCACAAACCACAAGTTGCCGTTGCAAATCTGAAATGAAGTATTACAAAGTCAATTGAACTATACCCGGAACAAGTTGACATATGCCGACATTTAATTAATATAATACATTAAAGAAAATATCAAAATCAGGTAAATAAATAAATTTCTAAAGCGGCACTTTGGATTGGAAATATATCATTGAAAATTCGTATTTAAAAAACAATACATTTAAACGAATTACCCATCACAAACCGCTGGGGCTCAAGCAAGAGAAGATTTTGTACCGTGTTAGCGCTAGAAAATGGAGTGCAATTTTCAGGAATGCCAAATCGTGCGAAGAAACACTTGGATTCGTAACTAGGGCAAACTTCGATCGGAGTGGAAAATAATCTGGATTTCATTAATCGCCAACTTTTTTTCTTTGCTGTGGCTGCGAATTCAACAAACAAAATCACGACGCAATAGCTCAAGGTCCGATCAAAATTGGCATACGGGTACGGAAATGGTAAAATGACAAATGAAGATGTCCGATAAATAAACGAGATGAACTCCTTTTAAACAAATACGAGGTGAACAAATTAATCAATATGACGACATAACAGATGAACAACAACAAACAAACGAACTCTCAAAGCACTGCGGTGGATATCAACAGAAAGGGTATGCCCGATTCGTTAAAAAAACATGACGAAGGGCCAACTTAAAAAGGGCGACGATGCCGTCTTCCTGCGATCGAACAAAATTTTGGCCTGTACTTGGCACGATACGGAAGAGTGGCCTCGTTATCCACATTTCACACAAAGTTCGTTCAAAAGCTGTACGAAACGGTACTAGAAGCGTGAAAAGGCCCTTGTGTATCGAGAATTACACACGGTACATGGGTGGAGTCGATCGTATGGACCAACGAATGAAAACTTATTTGTTCCCTCACAGAGGACTAAAGTGGTATTTCCAAATCGTCGATTCCTTGATAAGCACTTGCATGGTAAATGCGCATATTTTGTATAGTGGTGTCCGGAAAGATGGAAACGAGTTAAAAGATTTTATCAACGATGCATGCCTCGACTTTACGAAAAAAATATGATTGCGTGCAATGTTCGGATCGAGAATCTCAACTGAATGATACAAAAAACAATTACCAGTTTAATTGAAATTACCCCGATCTTAAACAACTTAAATTGCCCTCGGACAAATTATTCAAAGGTATAACCGTTATAGACTTTCAATAAAATAATTTGGCTTACTATTGTATTATGAATTACATATCAAAAAATAATTGTCTTGGTTCTTATAGAATCTTTTATATACGCGCCCATGTTAACTCTTTGAACTCTGATGGCTTTGAGCGAAGTTACTCGCTCGCCCTGGAGGTTCGCGGCGCCGTATTGGTATAAAAATAAAATAGGTCTAAATACTGGCTATTTGGCACGCTTATAACTTTTTACCAATTATAGGTAGCACATCGTGTGACATTTCAATCGAAAGGAAATTTTATCGTGCATTCAGAATGTATTTTCCATTTTGAAATATATTTTGACAAAATTAATAAAATTGACTCTAATCTAACAGTGATTTTTCTGCATGTAAGTGAGTTATGTCTCCAAATTTGGTTATTTTGGTACAAAATATACTGCAAATAATTGTTGTTCATAAAGGGTTCTTCATAAGCTTTGTTGATATTTGAGGTATTATTGTGGTTGCCGTATAACCAATTTTATATTTAAATATTCAATTGTGTATCGGTGTGCCGGGTGAACAACTTCGATAAGCGGCCGAGACGCACTGATTACGCAGCTACGCAAAAGCTGCTCACGTGACTAACGTCATGGAGATGTTAATACGGCAAAATAACTTTCACGACGACGTTCTCAGCGGGACATCGGTCGCCAAGTTTCGATATGAATCCTGCATGGATTGAAGCACCGACGAACACACACGTTCGGGTTCGAAACGTATTGCGAGGCAAAATGCGCAAAATAACTTTCACGACGACGTTCTCAGCGGGACATCGGTCGCCGAGTTTCGTTATGATATTAACCCTGTATGGATTGAAGCACCGACGAATCACACACTCGGAGATATGGGCCAGCGCAACGCGAGAGAGTGGAAATAACATGCCCAGCAGCAGTGAAAGCTTATAATTCATTCATTGGCGGGACTGATAAAAACGACCAGTTGACACGCTTACAAAAGTGGAGGAGGCATTATAAATGGCCAAGACGATTAGTCATGAAGTTATTCATGTGGGCGACAAACAATTCCTACGTCCTAATGAATTTTGTGAAACCTCACAACATGAGGAAAAGAGTATTCACAATCAACAATTTTCTAGAACAACTATTTGAAGATCTCGCTGGAAAAGGCAAGATGTTGACGAAAAAATTCGAGATTGTGCAACCACAAGAAGATTTAACAGATATTAAAAGACTGCAATTAAACGTACGACACGACATATATAAACCGCAAAACACCAGTTTTAATAATAGATGCGTCGTATGCAGCAAAATTTACAGTATTGTCGAAAAAGCCCATCCAGCTGCTAAGAACAAAGACTTGCCGAAACGATGCTAGAAGGTATATAAGTGCAAATACTGTTAAGAGTATTGGTATGACTGGCACAACAAAGTGCAATATTGGATTTAGAATGTGTCTTTTATCTGCATAATATTTCCATGTTCTTCATTGTTCCGAGCACAACAAAGTGCAATATTCAATTTAAAAATTTTAGCAAGCAGTCTTTTATGTACAAACATTTTTCATGGCCTATATTGTTCCGTTATTTGCTAATAAAATAAAACAATCTATTCATATTGCGTTTACGTAACCACAACTTAATGGGGCTTGAGCGGGCAGTCAAAGTCAAAGCGTAGTGCGAATTTTGAATGCGTAGAATCGGGTTAATTGATTACTTTCTGCGGACATTTAAATAATAACATCTCGACGTAACGTTATTGCGGATATTGTCACGCTTTGTTGCATTTCCGTAATATATGTAAAGTTGTTCTCGCTTCAATGAGAACGTCATTTTGACGCAGCGTCGCTTTTAAATTTACAGAAAATCAAACATATTTGACCATGAAATTTGAATGGCTCATCGTAAAATCATTTTGGATACGTCTTTAATAAGCTATTCAAATTCTCTAGATATACTGTCGATTGTACATTAGGTTATTTAGGCAGGAAATAGTCAATTTTTGTTATTTAATTTTTGTTTTTATCAAATAATTTTACACTATTTTTTTTTGCCAATTATTCTTAGACAATTGAAAAATATAGCAGCAATATTTGAAGTGTAGATAGTTCTAATGTCCAGCTTTCATACAGTATAAGACTTACTTGAATATCTATTGTGGTTCTTGAGATATGAGGGAATAAAGTTGATTGATTTTCACGCGATAAACTGGCCAGCAGGGTGAGAGAGCAAACTCGGGCTGGCCGGTAAACCGGCCAGCAGGGTTCGAGAGGTTAAATTAACCCCAGGAACAGGAAGCTATTTCTGATTCATTCAACTGTACAACTTAACTGAACTACAACTACCATAAACAATATAAAATATCGTTGTCTATCTTTGGTTTTCTATAAAACTAGAATTTTTCGATGAAATTTGAAAATGTTTGATTTCCTATCCCGATCAGTCATTATGGTTGAAAGTTTATCGTCAGTTGGACAAACACTCTCCTATCAACTCTTGTTAAAAGACTGCAACATGTCATCAAAACAACTACAAGTTTTCAAATCATCACTGGCTCACGTCAGTCAGATTGATTTGACCAGCGGAAATTTGATCCGCAAACCACAGTTTTTTGTACAATACATACAAATCATTCTCATCTCTGCCTCAATAAATGAAAACGAAACGAGTTATAAAACACGGCGATTGGTCGGGGTAAGATCCCAGTGCTATGGCAAGGTTTTGTGTCGGGTCACCAGAACAGCGTGACCATTGACATAGAATAGATCAATCAACTCTGCTTCACGTGAAGCTTACATTTTTTCTGGCTTATCGGCCATGATTGTCACAAGATGAACTGCAGACTTCATTGGGAAACTGATACCAAGAACTGAAATTTCAAATTACAACTACCGGGGGGGCAGAACAGTACGATAAAGAAATAGTCAGAATAAGATTTGCATATTCATCCCGGGGGAGAGGAAAACCGAAGAGACTGCTCAGCCATATGCCGATCCACGGCCTCTCGGCCGGTTACCATTCCATGTCGGATACGGAATCAGTGTTTGTTTTCGGAAGCACTTGATGGTGGAGGAAGCCGTAAGCGACTAGCAGCGAGTCCAGCAATACTCTCGAATGGTGACCGTACATTTGAACCCATGTACATTTGAACCCATGCGTATATCCACGGGTTCAATCTATATGCGGGTGCTAAAACCCATGGGTTAGGGTTAGTATGGGTTTAACTATCCGTGAAACAAAAAAATTCCATAGGTGCAATAGCATACAGGTGCAATTGTCATGGGTTCAAATGTACGTGGGTTCAAATGTAATGGAACCCTCTCGAATATAACTATCCCCACATGGGATTGGAACATGCGAACCCAGGCAGAGTAAGTAGAGGTGCGGTGGCGAGCGTCTTCCTAACGCTTAGCACGATGAGCCACACCACCGCGTTTCATTAGAAACCTTCGACTGGGAAAATACCAATGAAACACTCAACGACTCAAGATACCAGATATCATACGTTGAAGTGAATTACTCATCGCGATGCTACGATTAAATTTATACTTGACATTTGACACGTACGGAACTCGAAAACGTTGATTATTTCCTCCACTTTCATCCGTATCGCATTAAGTTGAATGTTTCTCATCAGTTGGACAAATATCTCTAATAAATACTGCATTGAAATAGGTCTACTGAGTAGCCTACACCTAACTGCATTGAAATAGGTCTACTGAGTAGCCTACACCTACTCGTACAACCTGTCAGCAAATCAACAACAAATCACAATAACTATACTGTTACAAAAAAAACTTATATATATTACTTCTAAGCAAATTTTCCTCACTCTATACAGAGTCCTTAGAAGTAGGAAGCCAATGAACGGAAATTTCAACTACTGCAAAAGCAGCAAAATCGTCCGCTAAAGAATTGAGTCAGTTGAACCTTGGAATGTAAATACATCAATGAACAACTGGTACCATACCGAAGAGTTTGAGAAAGGTCATTATTTCAGCCAAGACCTATACGCTATATTGAACAGACGTATGGAAGAAGTGATGGCCTCGGGCCAGTCGTCAGGAGTTCGTCATAGATAATGGAGCCAGTTTCCACCTCTTCGTGGTGACCCTTCTTTGGATATCACTGCATACCTCTTAAAATCATTTTGTTTGATTTTGTAAGCGACAAATATCTTTGGAAAATAATAGCATCGCTTCTACAACTTTATTTTCAATAAGATAAGGTCCACTATATCGTCAACATTATGGATGATATTTGCAATTTTGTAGATAACTGTAACCGCGACGAAGCAATGGGGATGGTGAGAGGTAAATTGGATTGAACGACCCTAATGTTAATCTAAAAAAGTTCTGCTATCAACGAGGTCGTCGACGGTGTAACTTGGAGGCTATAACGGAGTGTACACGGGCACGCTCTCAATAACCAGATTAGTTTGAAGGAAATTTTATCATACGACGGTGCTATTCTTGGAGTCACGTACACGCAGGGAATATCAAATTTCTCCAAAAGAAACATTAACGTTAAACACTACGCTTCTTCAGAACTTGGGCAAGTGAAACGTTAAATCTTCAACGCTATACAAAAAGATTTATCCTGGGGGAGAGGAAAATCGAAAAGACTGCTCAACCCATATAGCGAATCGGTTACCATTCCATGTCGAGTACGGAATCAGTGTTTGTTTTCGTAAGCACGGACTTGATGGTAGAGGACGTCGTAAACGACTAGCAGAAAGTCCAGCAATACTCTCGCACATAACTATCCCCACATGAGATTGGGACATGCGAACCCACGCAGAGTAAGTAGAGATGCGGTTGCGAGCGTCGTCCTAACGTTTAGCACGATGAGCCACACCACCGCGTTTCATCAGTGTTCAATGAAACACTTAACGACTCAAGATACCAAACTTGACATTTGACACCGAGGGAAATCGAAAACGTTGGTTTATTCTATTTTTCATCCATATCGCATCAAGTTGAAGGTTTCTCATCGGTTGCACAAATATCTCCAAATACTGCATTGAAATAGGTCTACTCAATCAATGAGCATATATACAATCAGTGGAAACTTCGAAATATTTGCTCATTAATCCATTGTACCCTGCATTTTTTACGTCGTCCAGCTAAATGGTTCGTTGCATATGGAGAAAGCATATCGCTCGCTGCAAAAATCCTTTGCTTCGGCCGCGAAATTGGCCGTATTGAGGCTTCTAATTTTGTATTCGTGTTCGGTTCTGGGTTTCGAAGTATGGTTCGTTGAAAGCATACTAACTAGGAGCATATGCATATCTATTAGGCAGAAAACGTAGCTACAGAACAGAATATGAACGATATGCTTTCTCCATATGCAACGAACCATTTAGCTGGACGACGTAAAAATGCAGGGCACAATGGATTATTGAGCAAATATTTGGAAGTTTCCACTCATTGTATATATGCTCATTGACTCAATTAACTGAGTACACCTAATCGCACAACCTGTCAGCAAATCAACAACTTTTAAAACACAATAACTATAATGTTACAAAGAAATTGGATTATCTGAAGAGAATATTGACAGGCACCAAACTTATATATATTACTTCTAAGCAAATTTTCCCCACTCCACAGAGTCCTTAAAAGTAGGAAGCCAGGGAACTGAAATTTCAACTACTGCAAAAGCAGAAAAACCGTTTCTAAAGAAATGATTCAGTTGGACCTTGGAATGTAAATACATCAATGAACATCTGATACCATACCGAAGAGTTTGACGGAGAAAGGTCATTATTTGAGTCAAGACAATATATTTACGGGTAAGGCCTACGCGATGTTGAACAGATGTATGAAAGAAGTGATGGCCCCTGACCAGTCGAAAGATATTGAAGCCAGTTTCCACCTCTTCGTGGTGACCCTTCTTTGGATATCATTGCATTTTAGGGCTTTTAGAAAGAAAAAAATACCTCTTAAGTACATAGGCAACAAATATCTTTCGAAAATAATAGCATCGCCACTACAACTTTATTTGCAATAAGATAAGATCCACTATATCGTTAACATTATGCGTGATATTTGCAATTTTGTAGAAAACTGAAACCGCGACGAAGCAATGGGGATGGTGAGAAGTAAATTCATTTCAATAACCAGAAAAGTTTCGGAGGCAAAAGAAAATTTTATCACACGACGGTGCTGTTCTTCGAGTCACATACAACAATGCATCAGGGAATATGGTGGCCTCTATAGTTTTCTTGTGAGTAAATCGTTTTTCACGGTCACTCGAAACCTTGCGTTTTTGATCAATTTTCGCCAATATTTACTAAAAGTGAAAAATCAATTAGTTTGACGTAAAAATCTGGCGAATCGGTTAGAATATTCAAAAAAATGAAAGGCAGTGCAATGTAGGACTTGTTTATATCTATCAACCGCAACCGAATGCGTGTTCATGGGGTCAGTAGTTCATGTTTGAGTTCGAATTGAAAACATAGCGTATTTAGGGGTTTAATCCGGGCACAGGTGGGTTTTCGTGAATTTGACCTTGGGGCTATAAGAGTTGACAGTTAATATTCCGGCGAGCTCTGAATATTTTTTGAATGCAAACTGCCATACTTCGAAATCGCAGTCATGTGCGAATGCTGAATTGTACCATGCCATATTTTGAGTAATTGCCTGTGGAGGGCGAGTCTGAAGAAAATGGCACGCATAATTCTTATTCGTGTCTTACAAAAGCAAGTATTCACTAAATATGTGGACAAACCATCACTACTTTTAAGTATTTGCTTATATAGATTCGAATGCTTCTAAACGGTTTTGCACAGAGCTTATTTCGGAGAAAATGCGGGAAGAACAGCGGCACAACAATTAATCACCAATATCGGTTGCGACTTTCTCTTGCGACTTAGATTATAGATTAGATTTATGCAACAATACTTCTGATTCATGTAGTCTTTAAACACTGCATACACAACACTGGTACAAGTACACAAAGAGGGACACGACATACGAGACGCTGGGTGCCATCAGCAAAAACCTCTTTTCAAACGAAAATCACGCTCGGATATCACCCGAAAAAACGGGATATCATTTCATTATACTTTCTCGATATTTAAAATTGGCGTAAACTATTTGACGATCAGACACGCGCGATTGAAAACGTCGCATACAAATACGCAATGTGATATTTACGTTATTCGGAACCATTTCCGCTTTCCTGCAAAAAGTAAATGAAAGATTGAAATAATTTATCCAATTTGAGACATCAGGTGGCCTACATTTGGCCACTATAAGTTCACATCAATAGCCAAGAAAAATATACCTCAAATATAGATCCTCCAGAAAAACTTTAATTCAATCGTTGTTAAGCACGCCCTCCGCAATTTATTTTTATCCATAGTTTTAAAGGTATAAACAGATTGCTATACACCCAAGTAGTAGTAATCTGGAACTGTTACATTCAAAACACAAATTGCGAGCTTTATCATACATCAAGCGAAGCGGTAGACCGTAGCAAGGTATCGGAATTATCTGTATAAAGATGATGAGTCTAACTTTGCGGTCAGTCGAAATTCACGAGCATAAATGTAATCAAAACAAGGTATTATAGTGCATTAAAAGACTCTATGAATTCGGAGGGTTAGCATATGTCGGGCTGACTGAGTATTAGCTAACAATGTGTAGAAAAATTAATGTTTGAAGGTTAACGACCTTTTTTTAATAATGCACTTTACCAGCTTAAACATCTTTCGTAACGAAATGCCGCGGATAAAAAGGTCGATAAAGTGTTAACAATAAACAAGCAAACTTGATTTTTCATCAATATGCAACTTACCTCACCACACACCATCGCTCTTCTCTTCACGCGTCGTGCCTGCTCACAAATGGCTGATCGGGCGACTGCGACCCAGCGAAGCAGTGGGTTTTCGTTCGAATCCGCAGAAGCAATTATTGGTCGGATGTAATCAGTAGTTCAGTGAAACATTGTCTATGTTTATGTGGCGAATTGTGTGATGGTCGATGCAATCGTGCCTACAATTTGGCAAGCTCTATGACGGGTACGTGGCGTCCCAGTGACGTATTTTTTAGATGGGGGTTAGGAATAACATATTCAAAAATGTTTACACTACACCAACTAGTTGTACTAAACTAAATCAGACACAAAATTTGGCCTTGTCAATTGCCAAGTACAGGGTAAAATTTTCACGTCATGGTTTCTTGAAAAATATTCGATTTTTAGATTTAAATATATATAGTAGATATTTAAAGATAGAATAATGTAAAAGTAGATCTCATGTTGGTAAAGGATAGGCACCGCTGTTATAAGCTGTGTAAATATAGTACCCCAAAATGAACCATCAAAAATATGAGTTTCTAAGGGAGAATCAATGTTAAAGCGGGTAAAATATCTGATAGTTTTTTAGCGTCATTGCTTAGTTGTGAAAAGTGCAAAACGCTATACAGTGGGTGTTAGGTTGATTGATGGAAAATGGGTTAATCAAATTGGTTATAGAGCTGCAATAATAGCATAGTATAGAATATGGTTCTGGTGCTTCTCGAAACATCGAAAGATATTTTGACGCCAACCATCAGGAAGTACAAATCAACCACCAGCATTGGAAAATGCGTGGCAGAGAAAAAACAGTTGTTGAACTACTTGCATCACATCCAACAGTATCCATTTGTTTGCATGGTAGCCCACATTCTATGCGATGCTGTTAACTTTGCCGCAAGATCTACTCATGCTACAAACAAGATATATAATTACACTAAATCACGACAAACAGTGACTCGTTTTATTTTAAAGTAAGGAAAAGTGGCATAACTTCAGTTTCAGAAATTGTTCTAAAATATGGCATAAGATCTAGTCTAGAGTGTGCGATTTCATGAATAGTTGACTTTTGGTCTACAAGACAAACATATATTTATTGCATGTGGACACATCATAAGTGGGAATGGATTACTTTTCCTTCATCTATTATGTTTTAAAATGATATTAATGATTTTTTTATAGCAAAATTTATACACAATTTTTTGTACGTGAATTTTTTTGTTGTTGTCGAATCCACCACATTCCCCAGTCCATTGTTTATGTGTACTGATAATGCAGCAACTACGAAGGTCGAAGGCAGCGTTCGATTCTTTACTGGAGTTGACATTTCAGCCAAAATAGAACACATGGTCAAGACAGTTACTCAGAAAAAAAGTAATTTGTAATCTTTGTATGAGCCAATGACTGGGTTGATTTTTCTGAGTCTGTTGTTCCTGCTGTTATTTCGTTCACAAAAGATATAATTGCCAACATCCACTTTAGTCACTGTTTGACCCACTATAATCATCATCAGTTTCTCCCTTACGCTTTTCGTAATATCTAGCAGTATTCATATATAAGTAACTGTCACTACAAAACTAGTAAGTTTCGCAAATAACCCGCACAAAAAAAGATGTTTATATAAAAAGTTACCAAAAAGCACGTGAAAAACGTGCACCCTATATGTGATGCACAGAACATGTAACCAAATCTTTTTTCACAAAAATGTAGCATACATCACATGTGATGTACGCCTTTTTTAGGTGCAATACACATCTCATGGTCTCAATTATAAACTGTCAAATTTTCAGCATCCTACTTCAACTGTAAGTTTAAAAAGTACTCTGGACACATGAGTAATTAGTAGGAAAACCCCCTGGACAGGGAAAAGGTTAAATAAATTATTAATTTTTATTCCAATATGGTAGGATGGCACAGGCATAAATTGCTATAGTATAACCATGTACAAAGAAGGTGAACATCTTTGTAATATCAACTTCACGAACGACGGGCCGATTGAAAAGCAAATCACAATATATGATTAGGATTTGTTATATCTTTATAACAAGTAATGAACACAGACTCATTACAAAACTGCACGCGATTTACTTGGACTTTCGTCCGTCAACCTAGTTCAGAACAAAAGACCTCTATGGTGGCCCATCGTTGCCACGCGTAAAATTGAAAATAAAATAAAAAACCGAAAATAAGAAAATAGTTGTAAAAAAACATAAAAATAATTAAAAAAAAAATTAAAAAAAAATAAATAAATAAAAACGAAAAAAAAAACAAAAAATATTGAATAAAAAGAAAATAAAAAGGTTGACAACGATGGTCCGCCTCGTGGCCCATCGTTGTCACGCGTTTTTATTTTTGAAAAAGTTGCTTCTGCTTGGGACCAACGTTGTCAGGCATAATCCTACGCGCACAAATGTGTTCCCTGGGTTTCCAACTCACTACTGATTTTCTTGAGCAATATTCAATATGAAAATGTTCTATAAATTCTCCATGCTACAAGTTCAACAAGAAGTAATATATTTATAATAATGATAAGAGAATATAGAATTGAATACGAAAATTCGGAAAATTTGTTTTTACGTGTATAAGGTAATTTAATTGGAGAATGCTGCTTAACTACTCAGTTGCCTGGACACTCGCGATGCCGGTACCGTACCGTCTTACCAAATACCGGTAGTCGGTTATAGTCGCTTTGCGTCTGACCGTACCGGTAGCCATACAATCACTCATGAAAGAATGAGAGATACGGATAGTCTCGTAGAATATAGACTACTGAAACACTCTCTGCGCCTGCCCCATACCGTACAGCCGTAACGTACCGATCCAGACAAATCGCCCGTGCTCAACCATTTATTTCAATCCATACCTCGATCCTAGTAGAATATAGTGAGTCAAGGTATGGATTGAAATAAATGGTTGAGCACGGGCGATTTATCATTTGTCTGGATCAGTACGTTACGGCTGTACGGTATGGGGCAGGCGCAGAGAGTGTTTCAGTAGACTATATTCTACGAGACTATCCGTATCTCCCATTCTTTCATGAGTGATTGCATGGGTACCGGTACGGTCAGACGGTACCGTACCGGCATCGCACGAGTGTCCAGACAACTAAGCAGTTAAGCAGCATTTTCCAATTAAATTACCTTCTACACGTAAAAACAAATTTTCGTATCCAATTCTATATTCTTTTATCATTATTATAAATATATTGCTTGTGGTTGAACTTGTAGCATGGAGAATTTATAGAACATTTTTATGTTGAATTTATTGGATATTGCTCATGAAAATCAGTAGTGAGTTAGAAACCCAGGAAACACATTTGTGCGTGTAGGATTAAGCCTGACAACGTTAGTCCCAAGCAGCATCAAATTTTTCAAAAATAAAAACGCGTGACAACGATGGGCCACGAGGCGGACCATCGTTGTCAACCTTTTTATTTTCTTTTCATCCAATTTTTTTTTTCAATTTTAATTTTTTTTTCAATTTTTTTTGTTTTATTTTTCAATTTTTTTTTTTTAAATTCAATTTTTTTTTTATTTCTTTTTTTTCAATTATTTTTATGTTTTTTCACAACTATTTTTTTATTTTCGCTTTTTCATTTTATTTTTAAATTTTACACGTGACAACGATGGGCCACCATAGACCTCTCAACTGAGGAAAAACAACTTACCATTTCAGACAGTATTGTGACGTAACAATACATCCCACAAGCAGACAGAGTAAACAAGTTCAAGAAGTAAGCTCACACATAATATATAACACTTCTTCCCCCCTTTTTGGAAACATTGTACAAATTCAAGCACAAAATAATAAAAAAAAATGTACAACACAATAATCCCAATACCAACATTCCCAAACAAAAGGTTCAAAATATTGAAACAAATACAAGCAAGAGACAGAATTTCACAGAGCAACTAAGAAATTCAAAAAAACTTTTACAGTACAATTCTGTACGGTACAAAATTTTCAAACCTCTTGAAGAGATAGTTTTTCTGACGGTTTTGATATTCTTCCAGATCTTGTTCTAATCTATAGGGTGCATTTGAAGTACTGGGCGATTCTGGAAAATTTGGAACTGGGTCTATATTGTCTCCGTCTTTTTGAGATTCATCAGACTCTTCAGTAGCAGTAGAGGTAGAAGTTCAATTACTATCTCCTACGTCAACATTTGGTATTTCTGTTGGAATTGCATCTGGTATCCTCTCACTCATTCTAAAATCTTGATTTCCTTCATTTACCATTACATCATCAGCAGAAAATCCATGTCGAATATGGTCAAGATCGCCGTCTAAAGATTCTTCCATAGTTCAAACGAACACGACACATTTGACCTATAACTTCAGTTACTGTGTCAGGTAACCATTTGAAACAATATCCAATGACTTCTGTAATAAAAACAGGGTCATCAACGTGGAACATTCTTACTCTTCCACTTGGAAAGTTCGCTGCTGACCTCTTTAAACGTGACGAAGGTGCGATTAGAAATAGATGCGTTCTAATCTTACAACAAAAAAGTAATTCCGACGGAGTCTGACCAGTCGTTGTATGTGGTGTAGTCCAGTATTCAAATAACGACCGGACAAGTCTGACTGACAAAGATGCTGGTGCTTGTTTCTTCAATCCAAGTTTGACCTGTTTTACCATTGATTCTGCTTGGCCATTAGAAGCCGGATGTCTCGGTGGTGAAAACAAGTGCTTCACTCCATTTTCCTTTAGAAATGTTGCAAATTCATCTCCTGCAAAACAACCAGCGTTGTCAGTGACTTCATGTAGTGGTAATCCATGTGTAGCAAATGAAAGGCTGACTTTTTCAATAGTTTCATGAGCGGAAACTGAAGATGTAATCCACACATCAGGGCATTTGCTAAACGCATCAACAACAAGAGAGCAATGCTCAAATATATGGACACGCAGAACAATTCCCCAAAAATCATATGCGGTGACCAACGACTAACATACCGGCGGTGACTTACCAGTACCTGTATCGGGGTACCGTGACGGTACAGGGACTGTCATAGATATTTTAGGTCCTGTGACAATTGAAACATCAGTTGAAATATCTCGTGATATGAGTCAATTATGTACCGTATTATCGGATCAGGTACCGAACCACAGTCAAACATTTCAGATAAAAACGTTACTAAATAACATGCGTCAACTTAACACCAGCCGAATCGGGGTACAATTTTTGGTACAGTGACTGTCATAGCCGTTTAGGGCTGATGGACAATTCGACTACACGGACAACTCACCAGGCCTAGGGTGGTGTAGCCAGTCTGCGGACAATTTCATTCAAACCGCTATAAAACAAAAACCAATATATCTAACCCATTAATTTTTTCACCGTGGGTGCATTGGCGGCATTTATTCTACACGCTAAACCTCGTATTAACTTTCTACGACAAAGGGTTGAAGCTATACAAATCCCCAAAGTACGGCACTCGAAAGACGTATTTGCGACCGAACGACCAGTGTGCGACCACGGATTTCAAGCCTTGATCATCGTTTATGCTGCGTCGAGACTATCGCATACGCAGCCATACAGCAATCAAACAGACAAAACACGGTGGTCGCAAATTGGTTGACAATTGTTGGTCTTGTGACAGCGTGAAAACATTGGGCTTCTAATTGCATTTCTGACCGTCATATATTTCAAGAACACGGTTATTTCGAACAAAACTCGTTAAATTATAAACAAAGCACCACATCACAGCAATCAAACAGACAAAAACACGGTGGCCGCAAATTGGTTGACAAAGATATTATCGACGTATCGGAAATCCACACCCCCTATTCCCCCTCCTTCAAATGTAGAAACGCGAAACTTTCAAAATATGGTTAAAAGAAACACAACTCTACCCACCTGCCAAGTTTTATCTTTTTATTTCTCATATTTGTATGGATTTTCAAGCTTTTGACAGCTACGAGTTAGTTCAGTGTCACCGCGCTGTGTTACGGTACCAGAACTCCTGTCTTGTGACAGCGTGAATTGAAATTGCAAGATGGTCCGTTGGACACAAAATGGCGTCCGATATCCTCAGAACGTTTAGTGACGTCATAGCAAACAAAAACAAATCTTACAGAGCTAACAGAAATATTTGAAATAAATAAAAGTAATAGCCTTCTGGAGAAAAATTTCATCTTCAACCACTGAAAATTTCAAAGCAATTAGTCCAGTAATCAAAGAGAAAGCGACTTTTTAAAAACGTGTCAAAGAACAAGAACAACAACAACATAATATTGAAACGATCGTTATGTCCACTACGTGTCCAATAATAACTAAACAGGGCTATGGAAAGGCTGCCCAACTCAACGCAAGGCCGAGCAGTAATAATTAATATTCATCCGCTCGCTAACAGCTGATTCGATTCAATTGTTACGTCATGCAGAAGTCATTGTTCATTGCCGAAAATGTAGAGAATATAGGACATATCTTAGCACATATTTCTTGTAGTAAAAGCGTCTTTTCCGTAAATCGTGCAACTTTTGGAAGTGGGAACAAGGCAATATTTGTTACTAAATTTTTAAGGAACATTTTAAAATCATTTTCAGGTAGTTACCTGATGTGCGCTACGAAACTCACTTTCTAGGCGTTTTTCAAGGCCTTGGCTCGCGGTCTAATTGGATCTTGTGGATAAATCCAGGGGCGGCACGTTGTCGGAGGGCGGCAGAACGTTTTAAACGAAGCGGTAAAACGTTTTAAATGACCAAAGACAGTGACATTAATTTATTTTCCGATAGACCCAGGCTTAAACAACCTTAGTTAACACGAATCTAAGTGAAGTCAAAAATTACACAAGTTTTCCCTCTAAACCAGTGGTTCTCAAACCTTTTAAAAATTGTCGGGACCCACGCCCTACCTCAAAAAAATGCGTAGCTACTAATAAACTACAAATAACAGGAAGTAAAGGGAAAGTATGTTTTATTCAAAAAAAAACAAAAAAACATTGAAAATACGTGAATGGGACGTAAATATCCAATGATACTCATGTTGTTGAAGTAATAATAGAATAGTATGTTAGTCGTTGGTTGTAACCTATGAGCTATTGCATTGTTCAGTCAATTTAGCTTTTAGTTAGTGATAGTATCGAAATAGATATGGGCAACTTTGAGAAATATATGCCGATGACGTAGATGTTACGTCAAGACTAAAATCTTTAGATTTAATCGACTAGTACAGTACAATCCATTGGGTTTACATTTAAAAATGACGCTACGGCGCTGGGCGCGCTGCAGTGGTTAAGCAAACATCGTTTATGTGAATTAACACCTTATTTATTGATATTAAGCTTGACTCATTGCTGCCGTTCTGTCGCAAGCTGCGAAAGAAGTTTTTCAAAACTACAAGTCCATGCTTCCGAAAACAAACAAATGGCTAACTAATCCCACACCTATGGACTGGTAACTGGACGGCAGCATTACTATTCACTGAAAGTGATTTAGTCAAGACATTATCTCCCGACGATATAATTTCTGAATTTGCTTCAATGAAAGCTAGACGTATTGAACTTGGAAATTTCAATAAAGTTAAACAAACACTGCTCCAATTCTTCTGTTGTGTGAAATTTGGTTCCATTACATTTGAACCCACGTACATTTGAACCCATGACAATAGAGACCTTATTCATTAAAAACCCATCCTACGCGCAAAAAATAAAAGTGATGTAAAATTTTTTTTTAACATTAGCTCTTATGGGAACTGTGATCACCAGAGTAGAAATTTGCATTTTTTGTAATTTTCTAAATATCTTTCATTGTATACGTGAGCAGTTTTGAGGATAGAATATTTTTTACATCTTTTTTGATATTTTTATCATGATAAACATGGTCAAGATTTTTGATAATCGTTCATTAAAATTTTAATGAGCGCGGTGTTTCCGATGACGTCATTCTCATTAGACCATGAGATTCTCCCAACGCGCCGTGCTCTGTGGGATATGTGCTCCGACTGCTTGTGATAACAGAATACTGGAATACCGGTACCGGAACCACAACTGGCGTTCAACGAAAGACCTATTTTGGTTTTAATTGGATGTTATATATTTCATGAATTCCATGTACATCGCTGTTGCGTCCGTCATGACATTCCGTGGTGTATTTTCAATTTGTTGATGTTTTTTATCTGTCTTGTGTTTTATTTAAAAGTAATCTTTTTTTATTCCAAAGTCATTGTGGCATTCCGTGGTTTATTTCGCATGTTTTGCCGTTCTTTTTCTTGTATGATTATAGCCTATTTCATGTTTGTTAATCATTCCACAGGGATTGTGGCATCCCGTAGTTACTCAGGTTTTTTTCTTGTTGTTTTTCATTTTTCGAATGATTGTGTCCAATTAAGCCAATGTGTAATATTGAGTTCTATTTATTTTTTTGTCTTTTTGTATGATCGTGTTAATTTATTAAGTTAATGTGTAATATTGAGTGTCCCGTTTCTAGATGACTCTATGAGTCTTTTCGCGACTCCGCGTCAACTGCAACAAGCCGATATCCATTTGACATTTTGTTACATTATATTATTTATTCATTTTTCATATCGCGCATTGTTTTTTTGCATGACGAAAATAAATATCTGAATCTGAATCTGAATCTGAAATGTACAATAACCCGAAGACTACAAATAAAGGCTAGTTGGACATTCCCGCGTGGGATGGGTTTTAATTGTTCAAGGCCCATTGTTGTCTGTAGTCTTACTACTCCTCCCGCACGTCGATTTTGGCGTACCCGTACTTTTTGTTTCGTCTTACATCAACGAAATCTTCAAAATGACGTCTGAGCTATCTCAAATGCTGGATGAATTAATGGGGAAGAATCGGAATGCGGCACCTGACGATAAATCGAACGATATGCATTGGAGCGACAAGGATGTGAGTTGTTTTGTTTGATCTCTTATTTCGGTAAAATGTTACCGGTATGAAATAAAATTTTGGGAAAATCTTTTTTGGGATAATAAGCTTACACATCTTGCATTCCTGCTGTCAGAGAATCTGCTGAACACAAATATCGGAATTTTGCTATCCAAAATGTTTCAATAAACCATTGAACTGATGCATATTCAATTTCAGGTTTGCAAGCATTTCCTGTGTGGTTTTTGTCCTGCTGAACTTTTTACAAACACAAGATCTGATCTTGGCCCATGTGAAAAAGTTCATGATGAAGCACTTAGAAAGGTTTGTAATTTGTTATTCTGCCTTTTGAATCAAATATCCTGAATATCAGTACGACAGACAACACGGTTCTCCGATTCCAAAAACTGAAGATTAGCCCCCACATTGAAAGACATTAGTTAAAGCAGTGTGCGCAAACCTCTCCATTACGAGATAGTCTGGGCCTTCATGTCGGCGCAAACCTGCACTGCACAAATAATTTGAAACTAAACACAATCTAAAAACGCCACCATTTCATTTTACGAAAATAATATTTCGATTTACAAACAGAAAAAATTTTACCGCAGCATTTGAGAGTGCCTAGTGAAGAATGCAATTTTGGTCATATAATATCCGACGTATTGATTTAAATTAGTATCGAGGCAAGCATGACGCGAGCTGCAGATTTAGTACATCTACAGACCATGCCATCTTGCCAGGCTTACTGTTGGGAATTGTTGTTAGGATAGGATAGGATAGGATTTACATATTTATCCTGGGGGAGAGGAAAGCCGATAAGACGGCTTATCCATATGGCGAACCACGGCCTCTCGTCCGGTTACCATTCCAAGCCGGGTATGGGATTAGTTATATTGTTTGTTTTCGGAGGCATGGACTTGGTGGTGGAGGAAGCCGTAACCGACCAGCGGTTACATGAACCACCCAACGGCGATGAGGAGTCCAGCAATCCTCTCGCACTTAACCATCCCTGCATGGGTTCGAACCTGCGAACCCACGCAGAGTAATTAGAGGTGCGGTGGCGAGCGTATTCCTAACGCTTAGCCCGTTGAGCCACACTGCCGCGTTGGAATCTCATCACTTGTTTTGTGGAATTGCCCTAATTTGTTAGATAGCATATGTCAAAAAGCAATATTCATTGTGCAATGTGATATATTTTTTTTATGTCAAGGTATTTCTATTTTTAATATTACCGTAATATCTATCTTATCAAGTAGGCTACTACTAATTCATCAAATTAGTTCTATACTGGCGGATGAAGGCTACAGCTTTCTGGAAAAAAAAATGTTTATATTAATTAAGTAGATTATCCTTGGCTTGTTTAGGCATATCAACAAAGTACCAGATACATGAAAATGTCATACGAAGCAGATTTCCTGCATTATCTTCAACAATGTATGACTGATGTCGAGAGACGTATTCGACGTAATCATCAGCGTTTACAACTTTCAGAGGAGAAAAATCAAAAGGTTGTGTTATATTATATTTGGAAATATGGAAGTATTGGATTGAATTTCAAATCATTGCACAGTCTAAATATATCATTGGAATTAGACCATCATTGTATTTATAACTTTATACACAAACAAAATGCAGCATGGGAATATTGTGTGTTGAACTTTTCAAAAAAAATGATTAGACCAAAAAGGGGACTATAACAGAAATGATTAACAATTTTGTTATGTAAAAATGACATCGAAAAGCAGATGAAATGATTTAGTCATATAATGACTTTTGCCTTCATGTGATTACCAGTTTGTTCAAAATTGTCCTAATGTTTTGTTATCAGAAATTTTGTATTTTGCGAGTTGCGACTCTTTGTTTCATTTATAGAATGATACTTGCTGTGTGTGGTTATTTTATTTTCAATCTTACAAGTTCTTGTGTATTTATTTGGTTTTGAATCCTTATCAATTTTGTTAAAAAGCAGGGGCCACCAAGTAAAGATGTTGAGGACCAGATCAATATTTTAACTCAGCGAATTGAAGAAATGTTGCAAAAGATTGAACAGCTTGGCAATGAAGGGAATGTGGAAGAAGCCCAAGGAGTCATGAAGTTATGTGATCAGTTAAAGGAAGATAGAGAACAATTATACGGACAACAGAAAGGAACCGTTAGTATTTTATCTTGACTTCATATCATTACTAATGATGTTCTGGTTATAGATCAATATTATGAATAACTAGATTTTTTTAGAAATTTGTTACTAAAATAAAACAATAACTCCTTTGGAATTCTTTGGATTATTTTTTTGTCGGAATGCACCTTTTCAAAATCTAAAGTTTAATATATATTTCATTAGAATGATTTGGTAATGTACTAATGAGAAAATTCCAGTAGTGGAAATGACATTGTAAATTCAGCATATTACTTAGTCTTTTGGCAAGGTTAATTGATAGTTTTTAGCTGATTTCTGGAACAAGAGAGTAACATCGATTTTGGGACATTTTTTCTGGAAGATTTATTTCTAAAAGTATTGTGTTGGTATAGATTTTTTATTGGTTAAACACTTAGTCAGTCTATTACAAAAATTTAGGTGCTAGATGCCTTTTCTGTGCAAGAAAAGCAGATGGAGGTCTGTGAAGTATGCGGTGCGTTCTTGATTGTCGGTGATGCGCAATCTCGCGTGGATGATCATCTTATGGGGAAACAACACATGGGATATGCAAAAATAAAATCTCATATTGAGGAATTGAAGGTATTTTTATTTCTTGACACTCAGCATAGTATGTAAACTATTCCCAGAGTACATCAACCACATGTATTCATTGACTTGTGTTACACTCTTAAATTTTGAGATTTTTTTTATAAAACGCTCATGTTGAATGCCCTTTTCTTTGCATTATAAATGAATAGTCTCATGTTTTACGCAGGAAAAACTGAGAGCAAAAGCTGAAGCACCATCAGAAGATGCTTTGAAAACAAGGTGGTTTTACTTTTATATGTTTATATTTGTAATTATTGTTTTTTTGTCATTAATTACAATTTTCTATACAGTAAAGAAGATGGCAAAGTATCTGAAAAGCGAAGTGGATCGCACAAGGATGACCGAAGGCGAAGTCGTTCCAGGGAAAGTAAGAGAGAGAAAGATAAAGATCGTCGTAAATCTCCGGATCGAGATTCAGGAAGACGTCGGGACGACTACAAACGTCGGTCAAGGGAGAAAGATCATCGTCGCCATGACGACAGAAGGGATTCAAGATATCGAGATAGAGATCGGGGCAGAGACAGTGGAAGGTCAAGAGATTATCACTCTAGGTCACGAGATGAAAGGGACAGGTTAATTATATACTTTATTAAACTTTTGACAATTTCCCTATGCCAAGGTTTTATTTATCCTAATGCCTTAAGACTAAATTTTATCTTCAGTTCTATTGTATTATCTCATGGTTCGGGCTGGTTGAAAATGTAATTCGAACATTAACGGCGGTTGAATTGTTTCTCTCAGTTTGAATAAACTTATTTTTATTGTTATTTAAATTTGAATAAACTCATTTTTGGTTACCCCAGAAAATCATCTCACAGAAGTCGGTCAAGAGACAGGGACAGAAGTGATAGAGATGGCGACAGGGATCGAAGACACTCAAGAAAACACTCACGGCCTCGCTCTCGCAGTAAAGATAGAAAAGATCGCAAACGCTCTAGAAGAAGTGACTCCAAAGACAGAAAACATGGCAAGGATCATGAGGAAGATAAAAATAAAAGTGAGGGTAAGGTTGAAAAAAGTGATAACAAAGAAGTATCAAATGAAAGGGTTGATGCAGAAGAAAATGGTACAAAAGATAAAGATGGTCAGGTTTCTGAAATCAGTGATGGTGAGTACATATCAATTAAAAAGATCCTCATCTTCCTAAAGCCCTTCTTATAATGAATTTTAGATAGTCCAACATAGTTTTTTTTCAAATTTAAATAACTCGTGAAAAAATAGTCTCAATATTGGAACTTAATTAATCAATTTGAATTGATTTTAGGAGGGGTTCAACCAGTGGTGGGATTCAAATTTTTTGTCAGCCGGTTCCTTCACAAAAGTCATATTTTTCAGCCGGTTCTGTTACAAACAGAACATTGACAGTAACCAGAAATGCTAACCGGTTCACTGATCTCGAAATTTCTTGAGACGATTCTATAGAACCGGTGCGAACCGGCTGAATCCCACCACTGGGTTCAACCCAAAAGGGAGAAATTTGAAAAAAACGGTGCTTGAAAAAATGAGTACACTTTTTTGTTAAAATACTCTGGTGCTTATCGCTTCTGTAGTGCCTAATTTTGTTCAGAAAATCTGGTTTAAAAGCATCTATTTCTTGGTGATTTTTATTTTAATTTCTGCAAAATTGAATACTATCTCTATGTATGGAAATTAAAATACATACAGATTTTAAGTATTTAGGTTATATGTAATGATGTTGTGTTTCACTTGTTATTCATACCATTTGTATCACAGCATCTGCACCAAGTGAATCAACTCAACAGCAGGTATCCAATCTTGAGAAAACAAACGAGTCTGTGAATGATAGTGAGGCACACCAAGCTGACCATAATGACTCCAATAATCAACCACACAATACTGAAGGTGATCCGTAGTCAGTTGGCTAATGCAAGGTAAGTGAAAAAGCATAATTTCGCTATATCTGGGCCACTGGGAATTTTCTCTACATTGTTCTTTCTTTTCTTTCTTTTTCTGCAACAGAAGGAGACATAATTACGCAATGTTAAATAAGTGTTTAAAAAGAGGCAATTTCAATCAACCCACAATTTCATATTAATCTCATTGAGAAAATCGTAAAACTCAGTGTTTTTTCCTGAACTCAAAACTTTAAGCTGCATAATGAGGGAAAACTACATGGTGATACTGAGTTCCTAGTAGTTTTGTACATTAACTTAACTTCTATTTGTCACTTCAGCCTTCAAAAAATTGTCATCTGCAAATTTCATAGCTAAGACTGTTATTAGCATTTTAGTGACAGAAATAAATTAAAATTGCATTCGCTGTTTGTAACATTTGTATTTGAAAAATAAAATACTGATTTTGCTATTACGTCTCTCTTCATAAACCATTTAAAAATAGGTTATTGGAAGCCTTGATATAAATCTGGGTGCTAAGGAGGAATGAATCTGCTTGTCACATTTTGAACAAACAAGTTTGTTAGCAAAATTGATATTCTAAAATCTTAACTTGGGTCTCAACAAGATCATCTAAGTCAAATTAAGGTTTTCTCTTCTCAGTGGCCTAGTTTAATTTATACCCTAGTTTTGCAATTAATACCTTAGTAGCATCATATTAGTTAACTAAAGTTACAAATGCACGACACACATTGAAATATCAACTGCCTGTGAAGTTTGAAGATCAGTCAGCAATGGCAGGACAGGTATCCCATTTATTTGGATAAATATTATACAGAAATGGTGGTTGTTTGTTAGTCAACCACAGTTCTACTAAACAACACACCTTGTAACGTGGTCAAGCATTTCATCTATTATTTTATTTTTATGATAGTAGAAATGACGCATGATGAAAATATTATATAAATTTCGGAAAGCTTATTAGATGTAAGGCCATCGTGTTTTTAGCTTTACGTGTATTTGTCTACTCAATGTATTGGAATTTTTGGAAAGTCATAGTTGCTCTTACCTCCCCAAAATCGAATACAATTAATTTAAATTATAATTATTAGCTAAATTCATGAGTTTGGGACTATTGAGCAGTAAAAAAACTATTAATCAATAATATAAATCAAATTTTGTTCAACGAATTTTTGAGTGAAGCATAAAGTGGAATTGTGAACAACCTTCTGAGCTGAGATATATTACGCCCTAGACCTAGAGGTTCTGTACATCGATTACAGGTATTATATAAAAAGGTACGCGACATCATTTATATATGGGATATCAGTTTGATGATGGTGTATCAAGCGAACGACACTTATTGAAATTATTTTCAGACTTATGCTGAATTTTCGCAAAACAACACTTTGCTGTTGCAGCGATCTTCTAAATACTGGTATTTTAGATATTGAGAAGACTGAAATATGAATTTGTTCTTATGCATGCAATTGAATACGTAAATAAATTATACAATTCAGGCATGTTTAAGGGCGATTTCAGGTTTCAATTTATTTGGTGGTATATTATAGGTATAATCGTTTCTAAGACCTCTTATATTTTCAGGTTGCAGTTTGGTATTGTGGAGCAACCTTTCCCTTCATACAATGTGAGGTTATAAAGTTTGAGGTGGGCCAACAAAACATTGTGTATAAAAATACGTCTTTGTAAATAATTTATGCTATTTGAAGTTTATCGGATACATGATGGCTTTTATGACGTCAATCTGAACCGCAGCAACTCCATATAATTTTGATTGACAACTACATTAACATTAGACGAGAATGTGACTTCACGCAATTGAGGAAGGTAACGGTGAATTGGTGACTATTTTCCGATGAAAGTTTGGTATCTTGGATAAACATTGAAAGAAAGTGTTTCAGTCATGGAATATTGGAAAATGTTTCATACAGGTATATTCCAGTACATAACAAAAGTCTGCAATCCCTCTTGATTCTGTTGTTATCTTTGGCCCTTGTTTTGATATTCATTGAATTGAACAGCAATGTTTAACTGAGATTGAAAATATTTACGAGTCTGTAAGAAATAATTATGTAATAATGATGTTTGTCACAAGAAATTGACAGTCTGGCGAAAATGTTATCAATGTATTGCCCTGAATAATTCATCTATTCAAAGCCATGTTTTGCTCTCAAATAACAGCCTTATCTGAAAGTCTTCTTCAGTTGGGCTGAAATCAATCCAAGAATGTGTATTCTAATTATGCCTGCAGTATTGGTAATGTCTGATTTTATTATACAGAGATCTTCAATTTGTGCCCGAGTAGAGTTTTCCCTTTGGTAAATGATTTAGACATTATTGTTTCCTGTTTAGGTTTTGTAATAAATTTATCTCATAATTTGAAAATCATATAGCTGTGAGAAGGTGTGCTGGGTAGAGATTAGAGATTTTATGCGCGTTGTTGGAACAAGGTAAACCAAACTTGTAATATTAGGGCACTCAAAATTAAAACTTAACCCGTTCTTGCAAATCTTAGGTAGGAAAAATCGGTATGTTAAATTGCATGCGCTTAAAAATGTTAAAGATACACTGATAGTGGTGCGCCCCACAAGGGGGCATAGACCATTTTTATGGGGATGTGAAGCTAATAGAAATATTTATTAGACTTTATTTTGCCCGCCTTAATTTGGGTATTTACATTTATTTATTTTTGATATTTACATTCCGGGAAAATGTTATCGTGATAAAACAGGGCGTATACATGCTTTTTTTATATCTAAACTTTATGCTTTTTGAGTTTTTGTGAAAAATAACCAAGCTATTTATTGTCTCAAATTATCCAGATTTCCTAATTTATGTGGGTTTATTCTGCCTTTCTGATCCTGTAACTAGCCTTTATATTGTCGGTATATTATATAGACCAGTGGTTCCCAAACTTTTTTGACCATCGCCCCCCTACAGTCATTTATACGATCGATATATAAAAAAATGTAAAGTCAGAAACGAATATATTACAGACCAAATGAGAAGACAAATCATAGTTTATAGTGTTTTTAATGAGATAGATGAGCTTGGTGTTCTTCAGTGAGTTTTTTATTATATCTAAAATTACTCCGTTTACTGATGGAAAGGCGATTTCGTTGTTTTGATAGCAATAGTAGCAAGGCTGAAACCCCATTTTCACCATATAATAAGTCAGAAATGAAAGAATCCAGGGTTCTACCTCGTCAAAAACCGCCGTGAACTCTTGCCCTATAGCGTTTCACTCCCTAAATTCACCCCATTTCACTTTAAAATAATGAGAACAAAGTTAATTTTCCCAAACTTATAATAATGATTTTCGTATATCTCATTCATCCGTACAGCCTGATGACCTGCACTAAAATGCATCATATATAATGGTATTCGGTAAAATTCATCTCCGATTCCTCATCTTACCACGGCCTCCAGTCCATAGAATTAATCAGCCATTTGTTTTGGATTCGTGGACTCGGATGTGGGAAAAGGCGTGACTGACTGTTGGCTGCGGCCCAGAAGTCGGCAAATTTTATGTCGCTCGCGGGACAAAATTCAGGGTTGCTAATCTTTTGCGGGTCGCATATATTTTTTTAAAAAGTTAAAAACGGAACAGCGCGCGAAAACTGCGACAATTCGTGAACTCAACTCAGTCGTCTTATAAAAAAATTATTACAATGACATTTAATGTGACACTGTCTTGTTGCTGCATTACGCTTGATAGCTTCACGACGCCAAGATTGAAACATTTTTCAAATGGGCATCACTAATCCTAGTTATACACTTGTTCTTTGTAATGTTCATTTTCGAAAATGATTGTTTGCACAAATATGTACTTTCAAACATCAAAGTGAATATTTTCGCATGGTTTGTGATATATATTATGTTAAAGATTATTTTCAAGAAGATACATTCTTACAAAAAGTAAGCAGTGATGAATCTCTCAAAAAGAAATGAATTTTATTTCCTTATTGCATTGCAATATATTCGAATATTTACTGAGCTATTGAACCCCTGCACTCAGCATCAACTTTTCTGCGTGTTCCCATTTGTCTAATTATAATTATTAAATTGTAGGCTCGTTAAACGAGTAGATGTTCAATAGAATTTTTAGAATATAATAAAATTTAGTCTAAACGTGTCTCACGATAAATTCTGTTACGTTGAAAAATGTAATTTACTCCTCGAGCGTAGATTATAAATAAAATTAATTCACCGTCAAAACCGCCGTTTGTATGTTTCTCTGGGCATAGACTTCCTTGTTTACTTCGTGACATTGGCCAATCAGCAAGATGCAAAAATAAACGTAACAATGCACCCCTTCGCATCAGCTCAGACAGATTTTCGCGCGTGGTCGTGAACATTACCTTATTTTGGCATTTTTAAATTATATTCGTTAGTTTTTAGTTGTTTTTCGGAAATTAAAATATAAATAAATAAGTCAATGATCACTTTGTCTTCTTAGGAGTTTCAGTTTTATTAAAGTAATCGAAAATTAGTGCAGAAATGGCTGTGATAGACTAGGCTAAAATTCTATACCGGTATTTTAAAAGAACAGATTGTTGAATGGTATGAATTAGAATGATAGTTTGAAACAAATACCCCATTTTACAGGCAACAACTCGCTAAACCACTCTTAAAATAAGCACCGGAAATTTTAAAAAGGGTAAAGTATAGAATAAATTTTCGGGGGCAAAGGACCATTCAGTGAAGCGTCCCGGCCAGGTTATTTTACTCCGGCCGTATTTCGCCGACCACTGGGATACGCAAACTACCGTACCTAACTGCGAATACCAGTAATCCATTCGCGTGTGATAATCACCCACGTGATTCACGTGGTAGACTATCACTCTTTTGGTAAAGTGAATGTACCAATTTGTATTTGGTTCATACAAAAGTATGATTAGGTAGCATCATACTTTGAATAAATATTTCATCAAATAGCCGATAAACGAAATAAAGCGGTAAATACTCTAGGATCAGTTCTTCAAAGCCTTCTGACAGACGATCGCCGTGGCTTGATCCATCCTCTTACAGTCAAAACTTCTTATGCATCAGCATTTATGTTTAACAATACATTATTGTTTCAATCTTTTTTAAATTACGTGATGAGAAACTAGGATTAAACGCCAAAAAAGTTTATGTTCGAGTTTTTTTTTTAGGTAAATTTTTTTTGGCATATATAATACGATTTCCCACGTTCATCAAGATGTATTGACAAAATCAAAATTTAACTTGCTTTTGACAAAAATTAGGCCGTGTCGATGCCGAGGTAAATGTTGTCAATAGATGATCATATCCGGTTTTGCATCACACCCATATTTATTCATTCCACTGTTGTTTATGAAATCTACTATGTCTCGAGCATTGGAGTCTGAAAATCTGGTGATTTGACTTGACTGGAGTTTTAAAATTCTCTGTGATTCAGAATTGCTTCATGATTCGGGCTCGACAAAGCAATTATTTGACTTGACTCCGAACTTGGAATTGTAATATTTGCTCGAACCCGGAATTGACTCCATACTGTTACTACGTTCCCTGGATTTGCTTATCACTCATTCCTACAAGGCAATCCTCCAAAAAGAGTGCAACGTAGAGATATCATATGAAAACAATTTATTTAAAAATGTAATAAAATACGTCAGTCATGAAATATGATGTCATAAATAGCACATTTTTATTCGATATATTGTCTACATAAAGTGAAAAAAAATAATTTATTTGAAATGCTGAATCCGGATATCCGAAAATATTCAGACGCAAAGTTAAATTTCTTGTTTAAAATTTGTTTCACAAAAACAAAATTGAAAAAATATCGAATATGCGAAAATATCCGGCTCCTATGAACCATTTTTCCTTGTGAAATAAAAAGGCGAAACATTAAATTAAACGTTGCTCGTTTGGAAATTTTAAGTGCCAGATGACGTTTGTCACATAGTGCTTCTCATGGTTCAGTTTGACATCAATCTCGGCATTTTAAACATTTTATTCATAACATGTTACATTCAATAAATCAAATTCAAAAATGTTCAATCATTTGCAAATAAAAGAGCGGATATATGCAAAAAATACGATTCAGTTATTTTAAGTCTCTAAACAATAATGAATTTAGCAATGAGGAGGATGATAATGGATCCAACTATGATGTTTGATTTGACGGTTTCAGCTCCGTTGCATGCATCTAAAGTACAATAAAAACATATGCGATGTAATTGTTTTACACCGTATCTTATATTCATTAGTTTATGAGGTCACGTTCCATTATGCTTTTGATATAACTTTCACAATTTATTTTGATCATATGATTCAAAGCTATGGAATCGTTATATTTATATCTAATTCAAACTATGTAACATTTGGGGGTGAATTTCACAAACTTTTAATTTTTCCGGGACCGCGGCCCGGCTGTTGCTGACAGGTGCACAAGATTATCACATTATGAATATGAATACGAACTCACCTTCCTTGCATACGCAGAGTCCTTGATTCATAATGGCGGTATATTCGCATCCAGTTAGATTGTATTGGGAGCAAAACCGCACTACACGTCCTAAAACAAGGTTGACGTAAACTGAATTCTGACTGAACACGAAATATACATATAGAGCGCTTTTCTAACTTTATGTTATTGTTCGGAAAACATCTGCATGTATGCGCAAATGCATTTCAAATTTTCTTAGTAATTACCAAGTACTAGAGATGGTCAAAATCGCTAGAACACTGTTACTATTCTATCAATAATTTTGCCGTTTTATTTTATTTAGAGAAGAACACTTTTTATTCTGTCATTCTGAACTTTTAGGCAAACTTGCTTCTCAGCTACGGTCTTACTGTAGCGGTATCGATGAGCATATACTTAGCATTGCTTACTACTTCTTACTTTCATTGCCCAAGACAGTTGAGATATTTGTAAAATTATATGAAATATTCAGAACCAACGAGATATCCTGCGTGATAAAGATAAAATACCCACTCTCCGTAGTTGTTTTGCCACATGTAGTCAAGGAAGGATGGCAACCCATCAGTTGAGAATCTTTCAATTTTTTCTCATCGTTGCAACCTTCACATTGATAGCACTTGATTGAGTAACCTGGGTAAAAAGAATTAAATTTTCATGTTGTGATTGCATCAGTTTTCTCGCCCAAAGTGTGTGCATTGATAGAACAAAATAAATAAACTTTTCTTTGGTATAGTTGTGTGTGGATTTGAAAAACACTCAATCTAAATTCATAGGCAGAAAGAATACGGTCATTCTAATCTCACTATTTTCCCCCGGAGTTTAATTATTATTTAATAAATTTGCCAGACCATATCGAGTTAGAAAGTTTTGATATTCTTAAACTAAATAAACAAACTATGTTCGATGCCACAAGAAACAATAAAGTAACAGTTTTTATGCACATACCTGTTTTCGCAACTATCAGGCATAAACAAGCAACCAATAACGAATTCATTCCGAGTGATTTTGTGAATTGAAACCACGAAAGTCAATGTTGCAAATACGGTATTAATACCAAAAACAACTGCGTTGTCTTCTCGCGAGCTAGGTACCACCTAAAATGATTCTAAAAAATATATAACGACCTTTTTTTTTCGCTTTATTCTACTACAAAAATCCAAAAGTTTTTGGACTTTTTGTACAGACACAGTCATATCATTTTACCATTGAATCACGTCATTAACAAGGGAAAGGATTAAATTAAATGAATTTATTCAACTCTGAACCAGGCACTGCCTAAAATGATTCTAAAAAAATATATAACGGTCTTTTATGTTTTTCTCGCCCCATTCTATTACAAAAATCAAATAATTTTGGACTTTTTTACAGACACAGTCATATCATTTTACCATTGAATCACGTCATTAACGAGGGAAAAGGTTGAAATAAAATGAAGTTTGAATCAGCTCCGGTGAGTTCCCCATAGATCCAGTAAAATAAAGAACGGAAAATATTCCGTGTTTCTTAATATTATATATACAATAGGGTTTAAAAACTCATTTATTTCAACATAATGGTTCCACGGGGAAATGAGAATTGACTTAACTAGCGTTCAATGGAGACATAGAAATCATTATTATTATGGTAAAAATAAAATTTCAACGAGAAAATTCATAATGCTCTAATACATCGCGTATTAGTTCAGATTAGGCACCAGGAAATGCGTTACTGGAGAAATTTGAAACATTATTAAATAAGGACAACAAAAGGTAAAAGGAAATTTTCATGATAAACACTGATGTAAAATGGAGACCATTCTCAATGGCCGAATAAAGCAATAAATATAGAGCTACTTAGAGTTGCGAGGCCCTTCTCAGTAGTGTTCTTCGGATTTAGTTGATTGGATAATTGGGAAATTTTTTACGTGAAAACATGATGTCTAGGATGACAATCGAATTGTTTAGGAAATATATTTATTATGCGATGCATTTTGTTGATCAATTTGTTTGGGGTTTGAAATTCCAAAATATCTTTACTGGACTTCCTTCTGGTCGGAGTGGATCGTTCTTCACATTGTAGCCTATTACCGTATTATCCGGACCATAAGACGCACATTGAATTATTTGTTCTTCAAACTAGATCGAGCGCCATATAAGCCTAACGTATGGGCCTAACGTATAGATCTGGTAGTGGTCTACGCTTTGTTGCTTACAATTGGAACCCGTACCGGCACTATTGTTTCATAAAAAACGCTGTTTTACGTTTTCTTTGAATAAAATACAATAGCCATGGAAGAAAACATTAACTTTCTTTGTTTAATGTGCATTATGTGAAAAAGTTGCCCTCTTATCTGCGTATTCTTTCTCCAGTAGACATTCTATTTAACTTACTTTAGCGAAGTGAACCCCAACTGACTTCTTGAGAAGTCACATAATTAGATAATGCAGTGGTTCTTAACCTGGGTTCGATCGAACCCCTGGGGTTCGGTGGAGCTGTTCCAGGGGTTCGACGGAAGTCTTCTGAAACAGTTTTATATTGTCGGACTTTTATAGTACTTCGTTTATTAATTATAAAAAAATAACTATAGTTCATTGGAGATATTCCAACTTGAACGTTCAACAACCGATAAATTAGCTTAGCTGTGTGTATAACTTCGCGCATGGACTGTCGATATTCTCAGATTCTGGTACGTTTCATTGAAAACTCATATCTCACAGATGTCGCACTCTTGGTGTTTACACTTAAATACGATAGTGCTTTTAGCGGCTTTCTGCTTATCGCTTTGAAGTATTTTGGGTTGTTATGACAAACCAAGGATTTTTAAGCTAAATATTTGCGTGACCCTCAATCTATCGTACTAATAAAATTTATAAACTCAATTTTACGGATAAATCGAAGATGTAAATGAATGCAATACCAGAACGTATTTTAATTCCACTAGATGATAAACTTGCAACAAAGAATACTTAATTGCATTAGGAATACCTAATACTTAGTTTTGCCTAGTTAAAAGTATCATCATCCGTTCCGGACAACCGCGATATGGCACCGAGTCATATCGTGTATCTATTTTTGTAAAATAAGCATTTGGCAGAAGCTTTTTTTCCGCATTCCAATGCAAGTTTGAGAAACGAATTACTTGAACTACCAACGTTTTTGAGGCATAGCATCATCTTTTGGATTTTCAAAGTTGCTATTTTTTATCCGTTTTTGCCGTTTCACCGACAAAACTTATACAACAAAACAAATCTGCTGTCCCTGCCGCGGACACTATTGTGATAAGACAATAGCTCTTCCCACATGGGGTATTGGTATCTAAAGTTACACCATAATGTTCATTTTTTTATAACCTTGCACAAAATTAGCTTCCCCTTTGTTTGGAATTGGAATCCTAATTTCAACCGTTCAGTACGATGGGGTTCGGCGGGAGCATGCCGAATAGCGTCCAGAGGTTGGACAGGCTCGGAAAGGTTTAGAAACACTGACATAATGGAATGAAATGACAAATGTTCGTATATTGCAGAGTCGTATGATCGAATTGAAATGATCCAAATGCAGATATAATGTAATATATAGACTTGAATCTTATTACAATTAGATATGATGAAACAAAATTTCTAATCAAGCAAGAATGATGAAAAAAAGCCAAACAACTTTTGAGCGAGTGTGGGAAAGTGCGTCATCAACTTTTTTGCATGAAAGGTATATGGTATACTAATCATGTGGGAAATGAAATCTGGCAATGACTTTGTTTCATAGAAATAACATGCATTATTGTCCCAGATATGTTTCAACCAAATCCTGACGTGCCAAAGATATAATTTTGCTGCTGTGGTTATAAATAAGCCAGAAGATTCAAGCGTTCAGCATTGGTTGATTATTGTACGGCAACTCCCACAATTCAAAACTTAACACAGCAAAAGCAGAGGTCACAACAAGACGCAACCGACATCCAGCTCAACGGCCGGAGAAAGAGGGCAAGAGATATATTTTTCTCTCGCACGTGTGATGGGATGTCGTAGTCCAGAAATAGCCTGGTAAATAGCCTGTAAGTAAATACAAAAATATATTAACACAATACTAAGACACAACTCCACAAGTTTTATTCTCGAAAAAAAACCTCCCTGACATAAATGTGAAGCGAACATGGGAGCTTCACTGTTTGGAATTAAAAAATATATATATATATTTAAAATTTTTTTTATAGAATTGTGTATACCCCCTCCCCTTCAAACTAAAGGTATATATACCCGAGAAATTATAATATTGTAGCATAAGTAAAAAATAAAGTCGTCATGGATGAAATAGCAAATGTAAGATGATATTTATGACGTCATTATTAATGCTATACTTGTCACCTTTGCCCTTGCTTCTGTACCCGCTCTCTTACTTGTACTGCATGCTGCTAAGTGCTGTGATCTATGATGTCTATGGTATATTTATAATTTACTCAAGCATCCTGAACAGTTTTGTGTTTACCCACAAACAAACTGCAAACATATTATGATACCAACAATTAAATCAAAGTCGCCTTCAAAATTCAAATACAGCCAGAAAAAAAGATACAACCGTAGTCCGTAAATATATACTACAACTCAAGATGGTTTTTCTGGATCCACGCGTTCGTCATATCAGCGATTGGGTGAAAACGTTTCCTCCTGGATTCACTCCTCCCCGCAGGGCTCCCGCTCCGGAGTCTTCTGACACCCGGAACCCGGGTGCACAATTGTCTTTAACAAAACAGTCCATGCCCAAAACTATTTATGTCAGGCATTACCATCGGTTGCTCATCTCCACAGTCAATATAGCAATCAGCGCAGAATATAAAAACAAAGTAACCAACCCGGAAGACTTCTAACTTTGACGAAATTTTCGACATCATAATCGTCCATAGAAATTTACCGCTATATTTGGGGAGGGGGGAATTGACCATATCTGCGCGTTCTTATCCCCGAGATATTAAACACACACGCTAGCGGAGTAAAACCCCAACTGACTCCTTCATAGGTCAATAAGCACACAATGTATTGTAATGGCAAATGTTCGTATATTGTAAAGTTGCCTAATCGAATTGAATCCATCGAATTTTGGACCAGTGTAGCCGCATGGTTAGCGAATAAAGAAAGCAAAATTGCTTTATTTGGCGATTGGCCCTTGATCAGGTGTTTGACAAGTATGATATTGATTGCCAGGCGGTGTCTTGGCCGAGTAATTACGCCTTAGGTTTCGATCAGTTGCGAAAGCGCCTTATACGTGTTTTGTCCACATCGCCTCAACATAGTAGTAAACATTTTCGTATTGCAATATTACGTATTTAGACGTTTCATACATAATTTCGAAGCGTCCCGAGCAGTCAAACACAAATCCACAACAAGTTCTAGGCACTTAAAAGATGTGATTCCGTACACGTTTTTTCGTATTTTACTCCATGTTTTACTTTCGAATTAATAACGAAGCAATCTGAAATATGTTGATATTGAACTTAAAATAATAAAGACACTGTTGGAATATATATACTAAATAGGATTTAGAATGTGTCTATATTAAGAAGCAATTGTACTGTTTTCGTCTATTTTTCGCCAAATAACCGTTATCAATTCTGATCTAAGAGATTTTTACACCGCGGGTTTCATACTATGTGGTGTGTTATCAAATCTTCTGGGTTTCCTCGTTTCTTCGGCGCATTGCCGTACGCGTTCATATATTTTTGGGCCAATGTTCACCGTCAACGTCCACATGCAGTCGATATACAGGTACATTGTGATTAAACTTCTATACTAATTTTTGAAGTTGCTGAACGTTTCTACCGTGTTTCCCCGAAAATGAGACCTACCCTGAAAATAAGAACTAGGCTGAATTTTGAAAATAATTTTAATATAAGCCCTCCCCTTAAAATAAGACCTAGTCAATAACGTAATTTCATTTTTGACCTATAGACGTATAGTCAAGAAATCTCTCCTACACGTTTTACATTTTTGATAATCTATGTTTTGCAGTTATTTTGAATAAAAGCGTGTTATTTATAAGTAATGTATATCGGTTTTCATATTTTGTATATTTGAAAATACCGTAATTCTCTACTTTGTAATTTTGTTTTTGACAAATAAAAATATAAGACATCCCGCGAAAATAAGCCCTAGTGTTATTTTTCGGAAGAAAATTGAAATAACCCAGTCTTATTTTCGGGGAAACACGGTAGGTGGGGGGCCGTGAGTATCTGTAGGCTTTGATTTTATGAAAACTGGGGTCGCAAAAAAAAAGTTTGGGAACCACTGCGTTACACGACCCTTGCACGCTGAAACTCGCCTCACTTACCTAGTCCCGAAAGTTGCCGCCATCGATTTCAACAAAATCCTGGCGTGCTCGCTATTGTCACATAGGATTCTACTGTAGTTGTTAGTTCAGAAGATGTAAGATTCCGGATTGGTTATTTATTGATACGGTAACTTTAAACTTAGAACATAAAAATCAGCAGACATAACCAAAAAGCAGCCGACTTCAATGAGTGGTCGGAGTCCAGGCCAGGACAAAACTGCCTAGATCAAAGTTCACAATACCATCACGTCATTATGACCATTGGCATTATTAACAACGAGTGGTGAAAAGTATTGAAGTACAGTGTACACAGTAACTATCCTTAGTAACTCGCTACAATACGGTAACCCGATAATCATTGAAACCGTTGCGTCCTATAGCCCCTTCATATAGACAAAAATTTATTGTCAGTAGGCCTCATAACACGATGCGCTCTATGTTCCGTAAAATAGGTAAATGAGTTTACCTAACCAATGAGAATAGATCAGTGGTCGGCAAACTTTATGTACTTGCGGGCCAAATATCAACTTGCGCGGGCCGCAATATTTCCGCCTTTGAACAATCGCCACATTAAACTTCAAACTATGGCGCATTCGCACCTACTATTGTGCGTTAAAAGCCTGCCACAATGAGTTGTGTATGTGGCGTTTTTAATATATTATTCAACAATACATTGTTTTTCATTTACTTATTATCAATGTGAAGAATGGTGTTTTATGGCAACTTGCCCTCAGTACGTCGTCCTAATGATGATTCAGTCCAAATAAAACTAGTACGAAATTTATTCCAAGTGTAATGCATTTTAGATAAAGTTGCTCACATCGATATAAGCTTCCGAACGTGTATATTACACGTTTTGAACTGTCGCACAGATGAGCTGTGGCGCAGTCCCGGGTCTCTGGGTCGAATTTGCGATGACACGTTTCGTAACGAGTTCAACATTAAATCCCTCAATATATGCGGTGCTGACTTCGCAAGAAAAAAATATTTTCTCGTTAAAGCACTTTGGAATGTTCGACCCTCGTCGCGATTTTCCCTCCGTTTTCCAGACATTTATAAATTTTTAAAAATCAAAATTGCCTCAAACGGCGTACAACCGACGCTTCCTATTACAAAACAAGCGTCGTACAGCAACACTTGTTACCGGTGACCGTACATTTGAACCCATGTACATTTGAACCACGGGTTCAATCTATATGCGGGTGCTAAAACCCATGGGTTAGGGTTAGTATGGGTTTAACTATCCGTGAAACAAAAAAAAAGCCATAGGTGCAATAGCATACAGGTGCAATTGCCATGGGTTCAAATGTACGTGGGTTCAAATGTAATGGAACCCTTGTTACCATATAACTCCGTGTAGAGACAATAATTAACTTTGGGGTCCATTTTTGTTCTATGTATCAAATGTCGGATCGTTCGAGGGCCACAACAAATTGGCACGCGGACCGCATTTAGCCCGCGGGCCGCAATTTGCCGACTCCTGGAATAGACCTACCAATTGAGAACGAAAATAGATCAAAACATACCTACACAGATGGATATAAATAAAATGATGATGATGATGATAATTTCTTTCTAAAATAGTAGGGTTTGTATTTTTCTAATATGTAGCCTAATTATTGAATATATATTCTACTCGCAGATTTATTTTTTGTTCTCCATGTTGTTTCGTGATGATCAAATCAATTTAACAGCTAGTTCGATAAAATTTGCAATGACTGATTATTCATCTATGATAAATTTGAACTCACCCTAATAATCGCCCACTTTTCCATGCATCCAACTAGGCAATTCTGATTGGGCATCAGGAGACACCAACTGTAATCAGCTTGAAGATATCTTTTTAGAAGTGTTTTTCTGTACATTTCACTCCTGTTAACAAATTCGGTATTTAATTTGGCAATCTTTACAAAACTATTGTTATGGTGAGGCGAAATATTTTTAGTTTTCCATTTTGTTTGTATATTTTTCTTTTAAATAATATATATAGCTTTTTTTTTCTCTTTTGATTTTATTATGTCCCCGTGATTTTATGTATGTGTGTGCGTGTTTTATCCAGTGGTTCTGCCGGTCCGCCAAATATTTTTCCAATATTAATTTATATATTATAAGCAAATGGCAAAATACAAAGTATTGACGTCATGTCCGTTAGTTTCATGATTATTTTTTTTTTAACTCTCATTGATTCGTAGACCGGTATTCGTCTAACAATCAAACTTGGTGAGAGGTCCTCTGCCCATTCCAAACCCTGATCGGTTGGATGTTCGTTAAGTCTAGTCTATGGCCTCATAACGGCGGCTATCGTCCTAACGGAGAAGTTTGATAGCACACAGCTAGGGTCTTGTTTTTTAGCAATTCTAAAATAACACCCTGCTTTAAAACAAGGGTTTGTTTTTATTGAAATACCTCTTGCATCGCCGTGAAACTACGCCAGAACGTTGCGTTCTGGTAGCCGCATAAGCTGCCGAAATTATATTTTCAAAAATGTAAGTGAAAATTTTTGCTTTGACTTTCACTTCTATTGCGTACATCTACCGCCAAGTTTGTATCTATGCCAAAGTCATATGATTTTAACAGGAATATTTATCCGAGATACCAGAGAGGCGTTTTGGGTAAGATAAATCATGAAACCTATTTAATCAATGGCAGCCTTCGGTAAAACAAGTGCGGTGCGATAAGGAAGAATATATATACTTACATCGGCGGCAACCTCATTTAAACGATAAGACAGGCTATGCTTATTGTAAGACACCTCTGGTGCAATGATGTCAAAACTAATCTGTTATGACCCCTTAATAGTGATTCTGAGTTTCTGTATTGACATTTTTCTCATGAAATAAAGGCATTATTACGGTTAAAACTGTTCGGTTGATTCATGCTTAGCATACTTTGTTCATAAGGTTGAAGTGATAGAGTTTTTCAAAGTTATGAAAACTCATTTATTCGGTCGTATTTCAATTTTCGCAAGGTGGTTCTCGTCGCAGGGTCGTACACGTAATATCCTATAAACGCTTGCATCTTGCACGTTTGCGGACGCATTGAACTAAAGCTTGAGAAGGCGTGTATGGGCCTTCATATATATTGGTTTGGTGGCGTTTCGAAGGATTTATTGCGAATAAGAAGCGCTTGGCATGTTTTTACATTCATTGTTCTTTAACACATTTAATACAAAAAAATCGGATCTCCTGGAGTATGTGAACAAAGATAGCGGACACCAGAACGTAGTATGTGTACCAGGTCAGGTATAAATACTACGGGAGTCACTTGGCTAGAAAAACTGGAATACAATTATTCCTTAACTCTAACCCGGTAGCCGGTACACATACTACGTTCCGGTGTCCGTCACCTTGGTCCACCTACTACGGGAGCGCCTGCAAATAGTGCAGCCATTTTGAACAAAACAGACAAAAAAATGGATTTAACACAATTGTTTAAAAAAATTCTTTTTGAACAAATCCCTACATACAGTACGGTATTTGATTTGATTGGAAACTGTCGAGAACGCAGTTCGCACGTTCTGTAATTTGACAGTAGGCCTATATTTAGGTTTGATGGTAAAATGGAGACAAACAAAGTATTATCCAGTTCTTCCAAAAGAAACCCAGCGGTGAAAACCAAGTTAGTGGTGTTGACAGGACAGATGAAGAGACTGCTTCTTCAACTTTACAACAAGCCCCAAAACGACCTTTTAGCAAAGTTGATATGGATCTGGTATGATAAGGAGTATTTGGAGCAAGGTTTCACCACTGTACCGCTTCCCATGTGCAAAGTCTGCGCCAAAATTCTTTCAAACGATGCAATGAAACCCGCAAAGCCAACGAAAAAAATAATATCAAAGAGACAGCAGCAAATTTCTCATTAGATTAGATTGTATTCTTTTGCACCGCCTACTTTTGTCGTAATTGCATAATTTGATTATGTTTTGTGTTCATGACATTTTTGGTTAATTTTGAAGGTCCGCCGGTCCGCGAAATTTGTTTTGAAATTTTTGAACCTTAGTCAAGATTTTGTTCGCCCTCCTGATTTTGTAATCAGTTTTAATTATTTTGTTATTATTAATTATTTTATCGTCTATTCTGCCGATTATGGACTCGAAATAAAATTATACTGGAAGGTGGGGGATTATCCAGGCGCATTACTTGAATCCAAAGTACGCGTAATTTAACCACAAACAATGCAGTGAACTGAATAGTCGCTTTATACATACCGTGTTTTCCCGAAAAAAAAAAGATTAGGTCTTATTTCATTTTTTCTCCGAAAAATACCACTAGGGCTTATTTTCGGGGGATGTCTTATATTTTCATTTATCAAATATCCACAATATCCATTTACTCATAATTAACACGTTTGTGTTCAGAACAAGAGAGCTATGCTCAAATATATGGACACGTAGCGCCACCCAATGGCAATAATTTTGATGACGTCATAGCGAAAAAAAAAAGTAATAGCCTTCTGGAGAAAAATTTTATCTTCAACCACTGAAAATTTCAAAGCAATTGGTCCAGTATTCGAAGAGAAAAGCGACTTTTTAAAAACGTGTCAAAGAACAAGAACAACAACAACAACAACAACAACAACATAATATTGAAACGATCGTTATGTCCACTACGTGTCCAATAACTGCCAGACATAGATTATCAATTATCGTTTGGAGGAGGGATTTCTTGCTATGGACTAGGATTAGGCAAAAAATTATATTATTGGTATTGACTAGGTCTTATTTTAGGGGGAGGGCTTATATTAAAATTATTTTCAAAATTCAGGCTAGGTCTTATTTTCAGGGTAGGTCTTATTTTCGGGAAAACACGGCAGATGTTACATTGTTATCCATTGTCTCTGCTTTATAGGCCAAAAATATCCTATGCTCTGATTCTGCTCGAAATTCCTAATTCTCGTGGTCTGCACAATGCGCCCACCTCCGAGGAAACGAATTTTCATATGTTCAAGAAGCCGAAGAAATTTAATAAATCTGGCCAATTGTTGTAAATATATTTGCGATTAGTATATGCAATGAGCATATATACATGTATCATTGGTATATGCTATTATGGAATTTTATGTTATATGGCAGGGATGGCGAACCACTGACCCGCGGGTCACAAAGTGACCCACCGCGTTTTATTTGTGACCCGCCAAGCGAAGGCACGAATAAAATAAAATAAATGCTAACATATCAGTGATAAAAATTGATAAAACCGGCCTTAAATTAATCTAACAATAACTAAACTATTATAATGTACCGTCAGTTGGACAGTCAGGAAGGGCTGCAATGGCTCATGTTCAAAATGTTGATTTTTGGGCCGGTATGGTAATTTTCAAAATCCCTAATCTTGTACGCATGTATGCACCGCTGTGTACCGTTATTCAGTTATTGGGCCTGACATCGTTTATGACATAACAATGCAATTGATCTGTTCATTTCTCGCAACGCCTGTCTTTTTTGGAAGTGCATTTGCAGACTGTTTTAGGGGTTATACGAGAACCAGATGCTACTTTGCATTTTATTAGTTTCTCGTCTACAATGCCGTTGTGAAAACAAAAACTTTCAGACTTGAAATAAAAATCTAGAAATCTGATACAACAATGGGGCAGTGCAAAAGTGGCTTAATGTGGTTGGAAGCTGATCGAAAGTTATAACACTATCAAAGCGGAATTACCTCCAAACACTAGAACCGTAAAATAATTTAACGCATCTTCCTTCAACGCATCAACGTTTTTGGTAATTCATGTGCGTGTTTTCGTACTCTAATATCATAAAACCGAGTGCCATGAAAAGTCCCTGATAGAAGTGCTGCATAAGTAGAGCCCAAAACTACACCAACACCAGCTTATACGATTTGTTTCGGAAGTTTCTTATAGATACAAACGTGAATTAAATATCTGTGACTCACTCTCTTCTGTTCCGCGATAAAATTATAATTTTTGACCCATTCATTGAAAAAGGTTCGCCATCCCTGTTATATGGTTTGTGTACGGTCGGGTCAAAGGTCGACGTTAAGTTGTATTCTGTGATGTCTGTTGTCAAGAACCATAAGCCTATAAACTCGAGGTTGAGCAAGGTATGCTAGTACGACGCAATCGATTTAGTTTATAAATACTTGATAAATTAATCTAGAAATGAGTTAGCGTAATTAGATTCTCTAATGCTAACAGTCTAACACAAAACAATTTTTTAGGTTTCTCACATAGTAAACATTATCCTACAGTTGTACAGTCCTAAGCAAACCAACACAAAATGAATATGGAAAACAGGGAAGCCGGGAACAATTTCGATTAAGGTTGAAAGTTTGGAGCAAGTATAAAATTACACCCAGACAAATGCACCATGCTATCATAGATAAAAATGCATAGGCTAATTACACCAGCATTGTAATCGTAAATACAGAAATAAGGTGTCACAAAAAGGCTGAAAAAGCGACTACTGGATGATCAATTATTCACCATTCGGGTCTAGTGTACTTTCGTACCTAAAGTACTTCTAGTGGTCGTAGCATAACAATTTTGGCATATGTTAATTCTAACACCCACCTGACTGCGTCATCCAAAAATTACGTCACACGACGTATTACAGTAATACTCGTATATCTTCAAATATAATAGCCGAGGCAGGCATTCCCAAACTTTGCATGTGAGATAACGGAGGTTGCGTGATTATTTCCAGTGCATAACACTATATTAAATCATTTTTAAAAAATTCTTGTTCACCTATGTTCATGGCATGAGAAAATCAAATCTGTTAAAATTAACAATGAGAAGTAAGAACGGGCTATATCGAACATCCAGATGTGTTTTGGTCGTTGATGTCCACAAAAACAATATCACTTGTGCATGTAGTTCTACTATAAACTATTTAATAGAGCTCTTCAAACTATACGAACTGTCATCCAAGACGCGCAAAAGATCGAGCTAGCTATTTCTCTCATTTTCTCGCTGCAACGATTTCGATATGAGAAAGATCGCTGTCGTTAGTGAGTTCTATATCATAGTTACACTTTGACACGCTTTATGACATGATTGTGAGGTCGCAGTGACGTAATTTTTGGATGGCGTAGTCAGGTGGGGGTTAGGATTGACAGGTGAAAAAATTGTTATGCTACGCCCACTAAAAGTCCGTTAGGTACCAAACTACACAAGATTAGTGATAAAGTCTTCACTTTCCGACTTTATCTGATTTAACTCTTGAAAATCAATTCAATACCGAAGTAATATTTTTTCTATCATTAAGTTATAGAAGTTACAGTTACTGGTACATTGCATCACAATGGGAACAGGTGCAAGCACTGCTGGTGCTGGATCTGAGGTGTTTAGTCCGAGACTTGAAATGACTAAAAAAGGTCCAAAAAACAATATATTAGACTCTGTACCACTGTCTGATGTAGGAGCTGGGACCATACATTATCGATACAATAGACCTGGACCCTCTGTTCACGACCCTCCAGATCTCAATGAAAAAGATATTCGTACAGGATATTTTTTCCACCCAAAGTTGAGTGATTATAGTGAACTGGGTGACCCAACCCACGAAGAAGCTTATAAATTCATTCGTGTTGCAAGTGGACCCAAACGCAGTCAAAATCAAAATGTTTATTATGTTACTGGAATAGGATTTCAAGGTACAAATGATGATCTCCCTCCTACACTCATTAAAGAAACTAACAAAAGGGTTTATGGGCACAAGTATTTTAAAATGGCGAAGGAACCGATTGATGGAGATATTGTGACCTTCAATGATGAAGTTTTTGAGGCAAGTGACAAAGTAGTGCTCCTACACATGTTGTCTTTGTGTACAGTGAAAGATGTAAAAAGAAAACTTGGACATCATTTTCTCTGTCCTCTCGGAATTGTTCATGTCACAATCGCCGATCAGGATGTACAAGATACTGAGATTTTGAGAGACATTTTTTCAGACGAGTCTGATGCTGAAATATCTGATGACAAGGAACTGACTTTACGTCTTATCATGCAACCAAATTAAATAAATATAAGAAAGTAGTTTGTAATGTATCAAATATCATATACTTGCAACACTTATTACCACTGTATCGAATACTCATACATCTTCAAATATAATAGCCGAGGCAGGCATTCCCAAACTTTGCATGTGAGATAACAGAGGTTGCATGATAATTCCCAGTGCATAACACTATATTAAATCATTTTTTAAAAAGTCTTGTTTACCCATGTTTGGCATGAAATAATCAAATCTGTTAAAAATTAACAATGAGAAGTAAGAACGGGCTATATCAAACATCTAGATGTGTTTTGGTCGTTGATGTCCACAAAAACAATATCACTTGTGCATGTAGTTCTACTATAAAACTTTTACTGGCTGTAATTTAAAGTTAAATTTTCTTTCAAAAGTTTGGTAACATCTGGGCTAAACTTCTATGTTGTACAATGATCGCAATTTGGTTTTCATCATTTTAGAATATCTTCCATATCTTCAACAACTTATTAAAAGAATAATGTTATGCTTGTTGTTCTGACAAGGAACACGTTCAAATAGTTTTGTATCCATAATCTATAATTTGCTATTAAAATTGTCGGATACAACTGTAAACAATGACAGGGTGTTGCTGTATTTAATATTAACTTGATATGTTTTTTTATGAACATCAATTCTCAAGCAAAAAGCTCATCTGTTTTTTATTAATGTGATACCATGTTTTAGTATGAATCAAACACAGCTGGGGAGTCTGAGCCATGGTGCTCATTGCATTTTGGTGGGGGTAGAGCCAAGCTTACCATGTTAGTTGGAGCTGCCAGAAATTTTAGTGGCTCTAGTTCCTGATCATCTTATCATTTTTCAACATTCATAATTTCTTAATACTTATATATAGGCTGAGCTACTTAATACTTTTTGAAAAATATATAATAACTTCTATCCTTTTCAGTTCATATATTTAAAAAAAAATTTGAAAGTCTCAAGTTGAAATTATATATTAAAAATTTTAATTTTGAATATCTACGGTAGTTTTGAGTCATATGGTATCATGCAGTAGTTTTGAGTCCCGTTTCCTCGAGCGTGCATCTGGGCTGATTTTTCATGGCAGTGGGCACCCTTAAAAACCTCAATAAGTATGGGGCTGGGCCCAGCTCCGACATAAAAAAAATGAAAAGTCAAGGCTGGAGCCACAGTTTGAATTTACTGTGACTATGCAGCTGGAGCCGAGACCCCTGTTATTTCGAACCAGCTTCCCAGGCCTGATTCAAACCCCATTTTGTATTTGTGTAGTAAACCTAATTGACTGGATATTGATGTTCATTAGTACACTGTTCAGAAATCAAAACTTATTAAAATTAATTTTTGCCTGGACTTCAGTGATCACCTGTAATTTTGCTCAAGAGAACAAATTTATATCTCTCAGTGATTACATGTGTCCCTTCATTGAGCATATTTCCTTATAAAAAAAAATTGAAAATAATTTCGAATATATATTTTGTGGCTGCATGATATGCTCTAAATTTGTGCTGATAGTATTCCACTGTAATAAATTAAGTTTCAATTTTCATGCACTTATTTTGTATACCGCCTTTTTGTGTATATTTTAGTCAAATAGACTAGAATATAGAAAATGGGGAGTTCATCTAGTCAGCCTGTAGCAAATCTTTATGAAAAACCTGAATCAACTGTATTGAATATTTATACCACGCCAGAAAACAAAGCTGTTGACACCTTGCCAATAAAGGATAATGTGCATCAAAATAAAAAGGTGAGTAGAATTTTTTTTAAAGATTTTATATTGTACCGTGGTACATGGTATTTTGTAAAAAGAAATATTTTATGTGCAATTTAGATTTAATATTCATTTATTTGTTTGAATAGTTTGCTATTGTCTATATCTTTTTTTGGTTACCTTTCTGACGCTTCATTGTCTGTTTTTGCAGGATGAAATCTATTTATTGAAGAGAATGTTTTACAAACTTGATCCTGCTGTAATTAAGGACAGTTTTGACACAGCTTATGGCCAAATCAAACTTGCAATAAAATATGTTTCTTCTCAAGAAATGTTGCTTGTGAAGGTACTCATGGAATAACACTTTAATATATGTATCTAGGTATAATGGCATGAATTGCCCATATATCTGAACTAAATTTTTCTTCAGCTGTTTTTGAAGCATTCTTATATTGTGGTAATAATACTAATTAGGGCTAATGTATACAAAAGTTACCTGAATACTCCTATTTGCTTTTGACAGGTGTTTGAAGTCAGATATCTCTCTGCTAAGAATGTGAGAGGACATGTATTCAGTCCATATGTTAAGGTATGGAGCATATTCAATTATTCCCAGGATTTTATGACATCACAATGACCTGCAGTGAAAGCATTGACCTTAATAACTGATTACACATTACATCGATTACACATCTCTTGTACAAATCCCATGACCCCCACCCCACCCAGGGTGTAATAAATTAGGTAGGCAATGCCAAGCTGTAAAGTTCCTGCCCTTTCAAATAAATAGAACCTCCTCATCCTCACATATCATTAGATACTTGTTCAAGGTCTTGTTCAGAATGAAAGGCGGGAGCATGCGTTTTATAAAAAAATAAAATAATTTCATCATTCAGCAATAATTTGGGTACTCCCGTAGTATGTGAACCAAGATGGCGGGACGAAGTATGTGTACCAGGTTAGGGTTAGGCTATAATTTTATTCCAATTTTCCTTATTTTAGTTCTATTACGAGTTCGGAGACTAGCCGAGTGACTCCCGTAGTATTTGTACACGAAATTATGGCCTAACCTCAACCTGGTACACATACTATGTTCCAGTGTCCGCGATCTTGGTTCACATACTACGGGAGTACCAATTTTACTGATGCTAAGTTGTATGCTAGAGATACATTAACACAATATATTTTTGTATTCAGATTGAACTTGTAAGTACCAATCAGACTCAAACTGATGGCATTTTAATGTTGGCTGAGAATGGAGAGAAATATACGAGTGAGATATCCAATTCCACCAAACTTTCATACAATGAAATATTTTCTTTCAAAGGTTCTTTGAACAATTTTGAAGATTTAGTGTTGAGGTGAACATTGAAATAATTAATTTTATATTTCACTGTAAAGTTGTTTAAGTCCTACTCAATAGACATGGAGAGAAGCAATGGCCAAATCATTGAATAGTAACCATATGATTCATTTTGATCTTCAATATTACCAATATTTAGAAATACCTATGCATTGGAACTATGATTTCAGAATTTGATGAGTTTATGGAATTTTTTTTAAAAAAGTTCTTATTTATTTCTTAATTGGATGTTTGATTTGTGTAGTAATTTATATTAATTATATTAGGACTAGAGATAGTGATCTTTGGTTAGTATTTCTATGAAAGTTTTTGTAAGTATCAACAATAGCATTTTTACTGATCGCTCACAAAAGCATTCAGGTCGAATCAGATCTACAGATATTTGGACCCGATATTATTAAAAATATTTCATCATAATTTATGTTTGTATTCAAGTGATAAGTTATTGAATATATAACTTTCATATGATATGACGATATATGTCTATAAATCTGAACTTTTCTACTTAAAATTTATCAGATGCTCTGTGTGGTCAACCGATGGATTGGGTCATGATGATTTTTTTGGTGAAACTTATCTGGATATTTTTGAACTTGACTGTGTTGACACCGTGCAAATAGCTTGGCATAACTTGAAAGCACTGGTAAATATGTAACCTAAAATAAGTAATGTATAGGAAAAATACTGAAAACATCTACTTTAGTCGAATGTTGAAACATTTCCATTTTTGTAAGAAATACTTGGCTTATGACTACCATAGTTGGCAACAGAACAACAATTCAGTGATAAAGTGAGTTTTATGTTCTTGGTAAATATGCTTAGCATTGAAGAAATGACGTAAAACGTTAAGCGTTTGTTGACTTTTGTCAACCTGAGGTTGAGGAAAATAAATTTTATTTGAAATATCATACTGTAAATCGAAGTGGCCGTATGACGTATGTGAACCATGGATCGATTGTACTTGTTCATATTTGGCCACAGACCTAACAGTATCTGTTCCAAGCATATCCCATATATCTGTCTGTATAGTACAAATCGGAGACTATCCCCACCCATGATTCCAGCATGCCAACAAAACAAGCATTCTTAATGCTTATCAGGATGAGCCACATGTTTATCGGATAAAATCACAATTAACGTAATTAAGGTTGAAAATAAAAGTTTAGCTTAGCTAAATAACAATATCGTACCGTTCAATTAATTGTCCAAGAAACAAATGATCGGGTTATAACATGTTTTGAAATTCGAATTATGGTACTGAATTGAAAAAAAAAACGTGATCCATTCATCTCAAACGAATTGGTGACCCGTACCGATATCTATTCCCAACAGTCCGTTCCCAACATGGACGGATAGTAGCACATAACAGGTCATTCGTCTTACGTCATAGGATCGGCTTCCATTTTTTAGCTTGCGACGCACTAAAAAAAGTGAAAAGAAATCGCGGTGCACTTGTTACAAAACGAAGTTATTTAAAAAATAATTATTAAGATTAAATGAGTCAAGCAGTTCCCAACTACACTCACTTCTTTTTTATCTGTTCTGCGAAGTCTTTTTCATAGGATAGGGGTTACATTTTTATCCAGGGGGAGAGGAAAGCCGATACGACGGCCGATAAGAAAGGGCTTGATGGCGGAGGACCCCGTAAACCACCCTATGACGGCGAGGAGTCCAAGCGCCCCCCCCCCCCCCCCCCAAACAATCGCGCATAGGATGCGAACCCACGCAGAGTAATCAGAGATGCGGTGGCGAGCGATGAGCGACACCGCCGCCCCATGATACTTGCAAATGGCAACATTGTTACTATGGTTTCAAGTGTGATAGGATTGCAGTCAGTAATTTATTTTTACTCATGCCGAAAAAACACAGTGTACATACAGAATGAGGGAATATAAAAAAAATGCATTTCAGTGTGAAAGGAGACGCGGCACAATTAAAAATTTGTCACGCCACACTAGTAATTTACAATCGACTTCGACTCGTGTATGACTCCCAGGAAATCGAATTGCAATTCTTATTCAATGGATTGTTGACTACCCTTGGTCAACTTAATTTTTTTTCGTTTCTGTAGAAAATTTTAACTTTTTAACGATTATCATCATTAAAAAAAAGATTTAATTCTCGGTATTCGAAATTTCAACTCCCACTCTCGATTTCAGGTAGTATGAAAATAGAGCTCCGACTAAAACTCGCCAAACTCCCAACTCCGTAGCGCAGGTGCTCGACATACGATGTGCGGAGACCGCCACATTTTATGTATGTCGTGTTCCCCAAGATAGCGCTGAAGAGTAGAAACGATATACAAAGACCGGTGTCATACCGGCGCTCCAGAAGTATGTGTACCAAATTGAAGTAACTGATTTTTTCGCCTACTTTACTGACTGATTACTATGGTAGGGGGTATATTCACTTGGCTAACACAAACAGTCCCCGAACTCGTAATAGAACCAAAATAAGGAAAATCGGTATAAAACTATGGCCTAACCTTGTACACATACTACCGGAGTACCGTCCTATCACCAATCATTTGTATCTCTCGTTTTATGAGCATTCTCGCCAGGTATAAGATTGTTGAACTTTTTTATCACGAGCCGGTACTATAATTTAAGGAAGATTAATGATTTTATATACAATGCATTAGCTCTCAATATTGACAATCTCTAATACTAACCAATGAAACGTTTATCCTATCGGCCCTGTATTATCTAGACCAGGGCTACTCAACTATTTTTATCGAAGGTCCGCAAACAAAACTTCAAAATTATTTGGGTCCGGTCTTTCCAGAAATGATATTTCGGCATCCTTGAACGAGCACTTCCTCGACCGACTGATGATTAGTAGCAAATTAAAATTGTTTATTATGGTGTTATAGTTCTTTTCGTATATATTCAAAACTATGAAAGTCATTTTATAATAGGAAATTCAAAAAGTGAGGCTAATGATCCAAAATAAATAATTAGGTTAATAAGTTAATATAAGTTAAATAAATAATTTTGATTTTTAACTTAGATTTCGATTTTTCTTTCTAAATATCGCCGGATGAGAACAGAAGCGGCCTGAGTCACATTTTTGCAAAATTCACTTTTTTCAATATTTTGGGGGTTTGAGCCATGCTCTACAAGGTGGTGGTCTTGAAATTCTGAATTTCATAATATTAAAAATTTTAGCTGGACTTGGGACTGTAGAAGTTAAGAACAGAATGGGCCTAAGTCCAGCTAAAATTTTTAATATTATGAAATTCAGAATTTCAAGACCACCACCTTGTAGAGCATGGCTCAAAACACCAAAATACTGAAAAAAGATAGTCCCAAGTTCCAATATGATGGGCATGAACATCAGAAATGAAATGTCCGAAACTTACATCTCTAAAAATTTCTTCAGTGTAACTTAGGCCTAAGTCACCTTGTTTTACCTTGCATCCCATACAAAAAAATTCAGGAGTTGTTGAGAACAGAATGGGCCAAAGTCCATTTTGGGGTTAAAAAAGCAGGATGGAATTGAAGCTGGAGTGCCAAAAAATATTGATTACAAAGATATTCACATCCACATTAAAATAACCAGAGCTCAGGTCTTTACTATGTGTGAATATCTAGAAATTCAAAAATAAAAAAATTCCAAATTGTTTTCTGCGTTTTTCTCAAAACTCAAAATTGTGACTTAGGCCTGTTCTGTTCTCATCCGGCGATATAGTTTTTGAGCAAAAATTTCAACTATCATAATCAACGTTGTGACTGCTGGCTTGATACGCCATTTTCTAATAGTTCGTAATTAAGATAGGATAGAATTTACATATTTATCCCGGGCGAGAGGAAAACCGACAAGATGACTTAACCACACGGCGCATCACGGCCTCTCGTCCGGTTACCATTCCATGTCGGGTATTGGATTAGTTAGTTATTTGTTTTCGGAAGCATGGACATGATGAATTAAGCCTGCTGTTAATCATGAATGGTTACAGACACTAGCAAAAAATAATCGCCCCATCCAAGATTTTTAGAATTCGCGATTTAAATACGTAGTTAGTAGGCAGTTTGTTAGTTCACAAAACTATGAGGCATTTAAATCGACAAGAATACAATCCTGGTTCACCTATAATCCATACCATGTTACGGTGATACAATATCGCTTGATTCGAATCGGACAGATGCCAATAATATTTTTGATAAACTAGCTTATCGGAGCCTATTTTGAAATTCGGTATAAACTATATGGTCGTCATAACTTCCTTCGTTTAACGAAGGATTGGGAAATTCAGTCCGATAATTGACGAATTTAGCTTAACCGAGAAAACATTAGAACATAATTGTCTTGGTAAATAGAATCACCATAAATTCGTAGATAGTTAGTTCAGATCAAGTATAATTCATAGATAACTAGATTCATTCGACTTATTTTTACGTCCGGCCCATACCAGGCGAGCAAATTCATTTTTTTACTCATAAACTTTGTGGATGGATATCGTCTATCGAATTTTCGGCAAAACAATACTGAAATTTTCTCCTGTCTAACAAAACCCTGTATACAGCACACTGTCACCTGTATCGCTTTAAAACAATAAATAATATGTCATTATGACGTCAATGGCACTTTCACAGTCGGAAATTTATGAATTCCAGTCATATTTTTTAATCAGGAATGAAACTAGGAAAATAAAAATAATGGCCTGTTGAATTTTTAAAATTTGATGCGCCAAATCTCAGTTACGAGTAGAATGCGATTTGGCATTATTCAGTATTCATTAGATCAACAAATACTACTATCTGAAAGAAAAAAAAAAACAATATATCCGCCATTTTATAATCGACACACTATATTTTTTACGACCAATGGGACGCCTGTTTTAGGAATGTTGACTTTTTTGAAAATACATAACTTCCCATTTTAACAAGTTACAGATTTGCCATTTCAGTCGTGTCTTGAAATGAAACTTGATTATTGATCCTTTTATTGAATTACTATAACGATGAGATAATTTACGTAGAAATAATTTGCTTAAAAAATATCATATTTTTGCGCCGTCTAGTACAATTAAAGGTCGAGCTTTTATCTCTACACAAATGTTTTGTATAATATTCCTAGTATGTTCCGAGTATTCAGCGGATATGTTTTCGTTTTACCACATTACGATTTTCAATTCAGACGGACATTACAATTGGTGGTGAAATTGATCTTCATCTCGGATACAAACTTCCCAACACACTCATAGTTACGATCAACACAGCTCGTGGTATCAAGAGGAATAATCAATCTGGCGATGCAAGGACTGCTTTGTAAGTGAACATCAGCTCCTGTGATCGCCAATTTTTACACATTTCGGCTTCATAATATGATACCTAATAGGGATGCGACGAATCCAAAAAGGTTCGGCTCGGCCGAATCCCGAGTATTTGTGCTGGACTCGTGTCCGAGTCCCGAGTCCAATACTTTTACATAGCTACGAAACAAATACCTGAAGTGATGCTGTTGTTCTCGTATATTGGCCGTAAATTAAACATTCTGTATGAAAAGACTATGTAATTTAAAAACGTTGCACATAAACACTTGCTTTCGAGACAATCATTCTCTGAGCGACTAGTTTAAATTAGAATAAATAGGTCATAATTCCCGTCGAAGGAATACTTTGTTACGTAACTCTGATCGACCGCCGCGTCGACTGCTGAAGACGCCGCGCTCGTGTCCTGTCACGATAAATACGGGCCATAACCCACACGTTTGGAACAAATTTTTTATGGGAAATTTTTACTCATATGTTATCTTTTTTAGTCGGCGCTGATGCAGACGCCCATCTCCGTGATAATTGAGACATTAATAAGGAATTGCCAACGGTGGAAGCATCGAATAAATGTATCTTATAAATATATCGTAACAAAATAGCTAGCTATTATTCTTCGTTTGAAAACCATCAATAGCTATTGTCGAATCCGCGGAAAATAAGAATGTGTAATTGTTGATTTTGATTCAATAAGAGAGACGCAAAAGGCGAAATGTGTTATATGCTAAGTTACGGCTGTATGACACAATCATTTTCATTAATACAAATAACGGCGCTTTGAAAAGCAAAATCAAATTTATTAACATTAATTTAGAAGTGAGAGTTACGAGTAAGAATTCACATACGACTCTCGCTAACAGACAGAAACAATAAATGTGAGAATTATTATGGTTTTCTTTCTGCGCCTATCGTTATCTTAACAATTCCGCATAAAGCGCGCCAACACCTTTTTACATATAGAAACGTCAAACCAGATTAAGCGAGGCAGTTAAATTATGTATTATATGGAAATATTGTCTCGACTAGGTAGAAATGCCATAACTCGAAACAGCACGCAATGGTAAATTTCCGGAGTTTTTATTTATTATCTAATATTAAAATAACACAGCCACGATAGGTATTGTTCGCTTAAAATAGGGACCGTAATTTACAAACTGTGATATGAAAGATCAAATCCAGAAGATTAGACCAGAATAAAATTAATATATTTATGAATTCACTAATTAATAGCCGTCTTTAATATCTTCGCCGATTTGTACTCACACTTCTGCCTGAAATATAAAAACGAAACTTCGATGTCCGGCGTTGCATGAGAACTGATAGTGAAAAAGGGTGCTTTAAAAATATAGTTTACCAACCATAATTAGGATGTCGGTCGCCGAAACGATCGCGGTGACAAAAAAACAATTCACGATTGTGATAAAATTACGGATAAGAAGTAAAGACGGCGCGTTGTTATCGAGTCTCCAGTCTTCTAGTAATTTTCTACTATTGGTAAATTAAAAGAAATACGGTAGTCGAATTACTCGATCAGGAAAAATTCGATTTTTCCCGTCACTAATCGCGGTGTATTTAAATAATTATTGAATAAAAAGTCGGCCCGATTAACATCCAATTACCACGAGTAGTAGTTTCCAAATTTATGCACATTTAATCGATGCGACTTGCGAGATTGTTTTTGTACATATATACGATTGTAACGCCACTGACATCTGCGAGTTGTACTTTTCTCTTAAAAGAACCGTAATTTTCACTATTTTATCGTTTTATTTCTAACATTTGTTTTCCTCCGGAAATAGCTAGATCATTTATGGAACGATAAAAGGCGAACAGCGCGTCAAGGTTACCGCTGATCACGGATTAATAACTGTTAGAGGATTAGCAAGTATATGCTTGAAATAGGACGTGGTAAACATTCACTAAACGACGCCTGGCACTGGAAGGCAAGCTACACGCGCAACACTGGAATGTATTCAGCTGACTTTCGCTGACATTTTTTTGTTCTTACGGCGTCGTGAATTTGTAGTTTTGGCGCCTAGTTTTAATTTCACCGTAGAGAAAATAGACTGGACAGTCTCGTGGCAAAACAGAACGAAAAAGTTGAATTTCTCGTCGAATCCACCACCAGTCTGCGCTTGACTATCGCGTGACGTATGATATCCCGGACTCGGGGAAAATCATCAAAGACTCGGGCCGAATCCGAGTATCAAATTACGAGAGATTCGGCCACGAATCCGAGCACGAGTCCGAATCTTGTCGCATCCCTAAATTACCTATATATGAGATTTGTAAGTTGCGATTGGCAACTGAACCTTTTAAAATTTTATGCCACAATTCTAATAATAGATCGCCAAAAAATAATATCAACGATTAGCTCTTGCACAGTTAAATACATTTCGCTATGAGACTCCGTTTTCAATTTCGAAATATATTTTTGCGGTGAAATCGTGAATCGTTTGACGTAAGCGCTTGGTTTTTTATATAAAAAAAATCGGATTTTTTTGTACAATTACGGCATCATTTGATATGATTCGATTGATTTTGAAGATTAATGAAACTTTGATAATATTGCTCCTATTTTAAAATTTCCTTGTTAGTTTCGTCAAGCCATATACGAGCTGTTACTACAATAACTAGAAATATCTATTTCAGAATGAAATTCCAATTAGGTTGCTGGGCTACTATTCTGACAAAAATTAATCTTGATCAGCAAAAACCACAGTAGATAATCTCCGAACGGAATATTTTTTTGTCACAACTTCACGAGGTATTGTTTGTATGCCATGCTAACATACTGATTATCATATCTTACAGGTCAGTGCGCATGTTTATACCGGGAGTACCTTACGCATTTCGTACAACTCCCGTTAGAGGTGATGATGAATACACGTGGATTGAAACTTTTTCCTTCCCTGTGCCCAAAGAAGAGCTAGTAAGTCGGTGAGTACTGCTGTCCTATTGCTATCAGTAAAACGATACACAGATTTAATAAACGATAAGTAATCGTGATCAACATTTATATTTTCAGATATCTTGTGTTGATTCTCACCGATACAAATGAAGATGACTCTTATTTGGGAGAATGTCATATCGACCTGGAAAATTTGGATGTCACGAGAGGATTCGAAGGAACATTCCAGCTATCTGACATGGTAACCATGAAGTGTCTGATTCAACGGTCATCGTATTTGTTTCATGACTATTGTTCTCTGTTCTCCTCTTGCTAATAGTAGTATTGTGACGTAACATTTTGATACTATGATGTCAATTTTTCAATTCCAACTGATGGCAACTCACTCAACGAGATTCTAAGCAGCGTAGTGGCTACCTCAGTCATGTTACTGTCTTAAATTGAGATTGTCTAGTGTGAAAATTTCTTACTAATACATATTTTTAAAATCCGTAAACTACTAAACTATGAATTGTTAAAGTATAATATCAATTTAAATAATGTATTTTTTTCATCTCCGGTTCAACAATGTAATATATTTTATTAAAAATGTTTATTTGGGATATTTTGACTAAGGGTTACTGGTATGATATTTTGAGAAAAAATTAAGTACTTTCAATGCGGCTCTTGCAAAAATAACTTTGCCCACCCCTGGTCTGATCGAATCTAATTATATATTCATTTATTTGACAGCGTGGAAACAATATTGTGCGAAGTAGATGGAGTAAAAATGCGGTTACTCAGGAGTTGCAAGAAGCACTGCACGCTCATTCTGTATACATGAGACCCCAGTTTCTTTTCGATCCGAAATCATCAAGAACTAAGGTAGGCTACGTGTTCCATCGCTTCGTATGTCGTCACCACGGGGTTAGGATTCGACCTCCGGTTGAGTCGATTTATCCTGGCTGTTGTTTGAGGCGTCTCGAAGAATTTCGCATAAAATAAATCCACGGGTGTATGGTATCTGGAGAAGTATTCTCACTTTCCCATTGTTTCTGTTAAATTGAAGAAAGCGCATGGTGTTATTATTAATCGATATGTTGAGCATGGCAGCAAGTCTAGATATACGCGAACACAATTAAACAGCGCATTTTTGCATTTTCATTGCATTTTTCGTCCTTGCTAATATATTGTGTAGGGATCACGTTATTTCTATAGACATTGCCATCTCAGTGTCAGATGCCACTATTGTTGAAAAGAAGAGATTTGTCTCTAACGACCCCCCCTAAAAACAGAACTCATTACTTTCCTTATTATTACTACAAAAGAAAAAAAGAATTGTTTAATACTCGATCCCTAAAACTTCTGTTTGTGTATGATTGTAGCCAAAAGTTTCAGTAATCTGGGATGCTTTGCACAAAACTTATGTTCTTTCCAGAATATGCCCCAAATAACTTGTTTTTTTTCTGCTCATTATTTGTACTGTTCGAGTGTGAGCGCTAAAATTTCTATTTCAACAAATATTTCATCTTGCTCGTCGTCCATCGGACACAGCTCTTCTGTCGACTATCTACATACCGAACCGACCGATTTATTCATTCCATTCTATTAGCAAGACTTGGGAATGATTTCGAATTAGGTAAAATATCTGACTGTTATTTATAGTTTTCGCAACATTTAGACCTATTTCCATCGTGGCCTAGTGGCTGAAGCGTTAGACTTGATCGTGTCGACATCGCAGATTGCACATCTCTGGTTCAAATCCCATGTCACCCAGGGTGTGATGTATTGGGTAGGCATGGCCGAACAAGAAAAATTCCGGTCTTTGCAAATTGTTGTAAAGTTACCAAGGAAATGTCATAGAATCATCTCAAAATTCCATACCGCTCAAAATCTATGATGAACCAATTTTAATTTTGTTTTCCTAGAACAAACATCTGTATAGAAAAGAGATTCTTATTTGCGATAGAAGGTTCAATCTCAATAACCCTAATACATACATAAAAATGTCGCCATATTGTTGGAAAATTTTTTCCTTTTTTACGTGTATACAACCATCAACAACAGATTTTGAATTTAATAGTTGGCAGCGCTAAGAGCATCTTGTAGGAATTTAATTTTCATGCATTTAATCGCGTTGAGATTTCTAATTGTTTGTATATTATTTTACAAGAGCGATATGCTTGTTACCAGTACACGCATATCCTAGTTGCGTTGTATATTTTCATAAGGATACCACCTCGGACGGACATCCGTTCGCTATAAACAGCCTATAACAATACTCTCATTATGAAAACGGCGTGACCTCCGTAACTCATTTGCCATGGTATTTTAAGACATGGAATATGTGTGTACTATCCCCATTCACGCTTGGTGGTGGTGTGTGGGGCATTCATCTTCAAATACCTTCTAGAAGCGCGACTTGAATTAAACGGAATAAAATTCTTTTGCGTTTTGTGATGACGTCGATTTGATAAATATTTGGAAATGCGGCAAACTAGAATCGTTTTGAAGTCGCGCTCTCGACGATGAAACGATAAGCGAACGGTCCAAATATTTGTAAACAAAACTCTTGTCATGAAAACGATCAAAATTCTATCGTCGTCATATTTTGACACCAAATTGTGTTTTTATTGCTATAATAACATGTACAAATAATTGCTTAGTCGCTCTGAATGAAATTTTTGTGTTAATTACTCCACGATGTCATGCCTGAATTTTAACACCTGGCAATTCCAAATCCTAACCCTATGTTCTGATACGAAAAAAATAAAAATAAAGTCATTTGGAACATAGGGAGATGATAAACTTTTGTGCAAAACGTCATAGATTTTTAAAGGTTCTGGGGTCAATCATACACAAATAGAAATACAAGTTTGAGAAGGAACTTTGATACTCCGGAATCATTTGAAATCAGGTAAACGAAACGAATCTCCAGTTTTTAAGTTTGTTTTTCACGGTTAAGTTGAGAAAACATATAAAATCATAATCGGCGATTTCGAAATATAAAGTCCATTCAGCAAATTTTCTGTGCAATTTTTTAAGATTCTGATGGAGTTGTCACTTTCCTAAACCACTATAAACTAGAAATCTGCCGGTTGCCTGTCTAGGCCTCCACATATGTTCAAAAGAACTTTTATCTGAAAAGCGATCTAATTTTTTTTTAAATGCATAAAACCGATACAAGACCTTTTAGGTCTATTCAAAATGTTGCGGCCGCTGGGACACGGCACACTCGACATTTTGAAATTTAATTAAATTCCTTTGCTGTTTATTTATTTACCTACCTTCTCATAGCTCTTACAGCTTTCATTTACTCGTTATTCACGGCATCGTCAGTTTTTTCCCCATTTTATCGCGAATGTAATGTAGGAATAATATATGTCAAGTCTCTATTTTATTCAAAAAAGGGGTGTTGCGTGATTATATCAATGGTCAGACTTTATACAAAATATAGTTGCCACAATTCACCTGAGTCGTCTTTCTGACTACGGATGCTTTTAATTATCCCTCTCTATTTCTGTACGCTAATTTTATCCGAACCTAAGTGGTTTTGATTTTTTGTGTTCGTCGTGTAAAATTGAAATTCACATTCGAGAAAAAAATAAAAATATTGTACTATATTCCATACTAATTTATGCAACAAAGCATGTATATTTTTAATTGGCTCTGACTGTACCGAGTTTCGCTACTTTTGTATTTCATTGATTTGTTGTCATCCGCATCTTACATTGAACTAAATCACGAACAAAGTATATTGTGTGTATGTTTATAATATTGCTAAGTGAATAATATTTATTAATCATCTTGGTTTTAAAAGTCACAAATAACCAGCCATTTAAACACGTTTTTACGTCATCCTTGGCGATATGACAAACGATTAAATCACATTAAGACGGTATCTTCCGAAATTCGCACGATCTTATCTTATCCATAGATATCAAAAATTAATATCATCTCTCTCGGTATCTTCTTAATTGAAGTTTTTACATGACCTTGGATTGAACCTCCGATTTGCCCTTATGGAAATCTGGACGTATGGACGAATATCGTCCGCATATGAATAAAATTTTATGCTCGGCACTGTTATATATTCTAACAACTGAAAAATTTCGTGGTATGCATGGTAGTGCTGTATTCGCCCCGCAGTGTTTGGACTGTAGTAGCGATTAATTTATCTGTGAGTAATTATCAGAGAAAATGACAAAATATATGAGCGAGAACGCAAGTTTCCACTTGTCAGCCATGTAACATCGTTGTTTTTTTTGCCAGACAATTAATTTTATTTGTTTTCAATAGTCAAAAAAGTTGTTTATGTAGTGTTGATTTTTTTATCCTCAAATTTATTTTTGACATTTTATGAGTGAACTCTAAATAAGATAAATGAAATTCTACAATTTAATCAGAAATAGTATGATTTTATGAAGTTGCACCAATATGAAATCTAACATTTTAGCGTAGCAATTCACTTGTCAGACATATCTGTCTGGTGGTATTAGTTCTCTGTTTGTTTTTTCAAAACAATATGCAAAACGCGGCATTCACCGCAACAGACGACTTGATATACAGAAATGTGTGTCTGGCAAGAGTGTGAGCCTGTTCACCTACATTTAGATATGTCTATAGATAATTTTAAATTATGTAATTTTTAAAATCCCTCTTCTGACAACCTACATCCTTCTCTAAGATATTTACGACACTACTTACTATACGAAGTTAAATGGAGATTGGGTGTCGACGATTTTTTCCTCACCCCTGATACATGTGACGAACGAAATGGCCTCCTTCAACGATGAATGAGCCCATTTATACTGCCTCATTCCTAGCTGACTTCCAGCGTTTTCTTCAATCTCTTCTTCTGATCCGAAATCTTTATTTTCCGCAATCAAAATATTTTCACTTTGCTTATTTTGAAAGCATTGCAAAAAGAATGTTCTTTTGCCTTTATTTTCACGAGAATACTTTTTTACTCCATATGCACCCATTGAGATATCCAGGGCGAGTTAAATTCCCCCCCATTCTAACCCTTTCACATTTAATCGCTCCAAAAGCAATGCTTTCTGAATGCACGCTTTCAAATATTATAGGGTGAAATTCATTTTAGGACGATTATGTATAAAAACAGACTCATAATAAAAAAAGATTGCCCGTTTATGAACTTTCTTCGCGCTAAAAATGAAAAGGATTACTTAAGTCTAATACGGATTAATAGGTACAACATATAAATACACAGATGCTTAAAACACGCCGTTGTTGTGACACTTTTGAGAGTTATTGCATGAGTCATCACTAAAAATTTTGTCTTATGTTTGTTACTGGAAGCGATTTAAAAGTAAAGACTTGTCCGATATTATTACATAAAGTTTTAACGTCTTACTTTTAAATGGCAGAGTGTTTCTGCAACATTATATTTCCGAATTGCGTACGTCAATCGCTACCTAGGTGAACGTTGAGTTTGCCGCTTTGAAGCTCTGTGAATTGTCTGAGCGCTAAGACAACCAAATAGTTTGCAAACCCCGAAAAATTAAGTTATTATTTATTTTTATTTTTTTTTATTTTTACTGTTGGAGTATTAAACAGGATATCAAAAATATCAAAACTATTTAAATACCGAGCTTGTGTGCTGATCCTTGTTCGAGGCGAAGTCATATAAATACGTCGTATAAAAAATAAACGAAAAATGCAAAATATACAGGGTCAGATAAGGGCGTCTCTCTCCCCTCAGCTCTTTCCATCAACGTGACTGGTCATATAAATGGAAGTTTGATAGATCAAAAAATGTTGCAAAGACAGTGCGTCAAATCAATCGGGGTTTTTCGACTCTCTAAATACAAAAAAATACAACCGGTTCAGGGTTTTCCTGGAATAATAACATTCATATTTTGCCAACATCATTCCGGACGCTATTCTATTTTATGGTCCAAGTTTACATTACAAAATATTTAGAAAATTGAAATTGAATACTGCTTGCACGAAATCGCACGGATGCCGCGGGCACTGAAAACAAATGATGCGGGGTCAAGACTGGGTCAAAGGCCGGTTGACATTTAAAAACGATTCGCCTTTGGATCTGCCAAATTATCGTCCGTTCTATTATCGAATCTAAACCAAGTAGTTTAGATTCGATTTATTTCCATAATAACACCTGAACGTTACTTGAATATCATCATGGTGAATTTGTATTCATAAAACAATAAATTAAGCATATTCGCATATTTTTATCTGATGGGACCTGAAAAGACGTAGACGAAATATTATACCCATCTTACTTCTTTACAGTTAAGACTGAGTTCTATTTTGTGAACTATTGGGAACAGGAATACAAATTTATGCAGTATTGAATTTCAACTATACCTATGAATTTTATGATTGTTCATATATCTAGTTTTTTCCTTAATTTGTTTCGAATGCGTTTGGATTTCGTTCGGCCATGAAATATATCAATACATCTTTGATATTGTCAGACACGGGACATCAACATAAGTCCAGCTTCGGCGAAAAAGCCGCTCTTTTCTAATGGGTTGAGAATTCTTTATTATTAGACGGAAGTTTGAAATTTTATTCAACCAAATTTATATTGTATATTCTGGTGGAAATATACAACCCATGTCGATATACATACACTTGCATTGCGAGGCTCAAAGTCTCTATCAAGCTTATGTTTCGCAATTACATAGTTGACACCCATAAATTACCATTAGTAATTCAAGATTCTACTGGGCGTATGGAAGGACGTTACTGGGTCGGATAAATACGGCCAGGTATATATAACAATTATCAAAACGGAAGGTCGCTTTAAACTCATGAATTCGTTTAATTTTATAATCGCAATTCAGCACTGCATAACGGCAATTAGTTATGGATCAGTCATGGTAAGCGTGAATAATTTGGGTAAATAAACATCACATAAAGTTATCGTGCGAAAAAAAAATAGGAGATAAATGTACTTGAATTGCTTGGACTGTTTTATAAGAAGACTGGCGTTAACTACGCGTTGAATGTTGCTTGAATTTACTGCCTTTCTTTTATTGGTTATATTCATAATTTGGGTGTTGTGTAGCCATGTTTAAATGAACAATAAACAAAACTGGGTTGTTGCATCTATAGTCCATCAAACATTTGCCGCGGATTAGCGTGCAGGCGCCATATCATTTTCTCAGTCATCGTTTGAAGCCTTCGTCTGACTTGACGTTGCGGTAAACATGGACATCAATCAAAACGAGATTTGTTCTGTTCACTGAATCCCAGCAGACGACATCGTTTTAACTTGAGATTTTTACAAGAAATCAAAACGCTTTAATATATTAGGGATATGTTAGGCATAAATGGAATCTATTACAAAAACTGACGAAACTTTTGCTCTGAGTTGAGTAGGTATTTACGAAGCAACCACTTTGCGAAGTAGTGGTTCCCTATAGGCTCGCCATCAAACCTTAACGTTATTGAGTGGAAATAAGTCAAACTGTGACTTCCTTGTATGGGTCCAAGTTTTTGTATGAGTAGCACGCATCAAACTCATTAATATTTTCAGTTATTCCTATTGTACTGCAATGTGCCACTATTGTGTTTACGTACCGCATTACCGAACATTATTTACTTCTATATTGATTATGCAGTATTGGGTAATTGTTGGCTTGGCAGGTTACACCTCTCTGGTTCAAACGCCATGATAACAATCGCCCAGGGTGTTAGAATTGTCCTTTTGATACCTTTCCTGACGCAATGAAATTCATAAGCGTTTCATTAAAAATTATCTAAAAACTAGGATTCAGTTGCCTGCAATTCAATATGATATTACTATACCAGTTTATTTTTGGTGGCTTTAATTGCAATTAGAAGTTTACTCGTCTCGGCCTGGGTAAAAGTTCCCTTTTCCTCGTTTTTAAACTTTCAAATATTCCCCCATTTGCGTTATCTTATTTCGTATGTTTTTTTTTCGATTTCAAGTTTGGGATTGCGATCTGCATTGAGATTTTTCATTTGTAAGGCATTCCATTTCTACGTATGTACGTTCTGAAGTTTTTAACATTAGCAAAGAGGTACGATTTTAGTTTATGACGAAACACTCACAATTCATGTTCTTTCACGGTTGTCGCTTTATTGTTTTCTACCGCTCCTAACCTGTTAAGTGTACAGCGTTTTTTGTTTATATACGCCGATTTAGTCGCTTTGTGGTGCGACAAACATCTTTTAAGTAGTCTACTCCTTACTCTGTACTACTAATTATCGGAGTAATTAAAGCGAGAGACCCATTGGGTAAAATCTCACGATTCTGGGTTACAAAGTTTTCTCAACCCAGCTAAAATATTTTCAAAAGTGAAAAATATCCGGCTAATTACGGATCAGCGGTACATCGTGTCTTTGAAACCTTATTTATCTCTGTCACAAACTTGTTCAGTGATAATGTCAAAAAAACTCTCCTCGGATGTTGTTTTTCCGCATCGCTACTTTCCGCAGTTGCATTAATTTGTTTAGGAGGCAATTTAATTAAGCCATCCATCAACTGAGCTTGTAAAGGAGTAATTTTAATGTTAAGTGCCTAGTCTACCCCGACGGAGTGGGGCTTATCCCAGCCCCCAAGTTGGGTTTGGATGTCGAACTCAAAATGGCATCCTTTGATGGGAGTGGAGCCATTAACGCTGTTCGCGTTTTAACATCAACACCTCATTCGGGCTTCTGCACCCAGACATCGAAAATTTGTCTTGTTTATTTTTTGTCATATATTCTAATTTTTCAACAATCTTTTTTCATTTCAGGACCTCACTGTCAGCGTCCCGAAGGCGTTCGTTCACTCTCAGATGCGTGTGGTCAACGGGGTTGTCGTCCAATAGACGAGTCTCATCCCTAAAGCTCAAAGTACCTGTCCGCGAGAACTAATTATTCCTCGTACGTTTATTTACCGGATCTTAGGGAACAATGATAAATCGACCTATCATCCCTCACTTTCACTCCATCGGTAATTAAAGAAGTAAAATTGCCAAATACAATTGACAGAGGGTAACCTCAAACTTCAATTTTATTTTTGGAGAAAATGTACATAGGTGTAAAAATAACTGCTAGAATTTTTTTGTTCCAGAATGGGTTTTTAAATTTCTTCACTAAGTTGTCTATCATGTTATCGTTATACTATGATTACCCGTGGATGCACGTTGCCATTTGCATTGTTAATAACTTGATCACTTCTCAGTGTCAATACCAGCAGTGGTGTGATTCGAAGTTTTAGGAACGAACTCACTAGCAACGTGTTCCCTCATTTCAGAAAATGTATGTATATCATTACGTAGAATGCATTGAAATGATACGCTTGACATAAATTCAATACATAATTTGTTTAAACAAGATATAGCCATAGTCCACAGCTAGGATACACGTAACTCATTGTTTAACGTCTAAAAGAAAATACAAGACTAGGTTTACTGATTATTACAACATTGCAAGAATAGATTTGCGCAAACCCCAATCCAACCACTGCTGACATTTTCGTATCAGCATTATTAACAACAAGACTTACTGTTTTGCTTAGTAAGAGTTATTTCCAAAATATGGTAACGTATTCGGTTATTTTAATAGAAAGTGACTTTCTCCAATTAAGAGAAGAAATTTTTTCGTGGTATAATATCGTTTAATATCAATTTTTTTCTCTTTCCTTGTCTGCACTTGAATGAACTTTCCACTGTATTTTGCATTTTTCCTATCATAATCAAACCCACTGTCGTATATTACGATAGCAGTAATATTACATTTTTTAATTTAGATATTGTACAAAACTGCAGTGTAGACTATTTTCATATACAATTACAAATATACTTCCATTCATATGAGATTGTTTATTTTCCAAATTAGTCTTCAACTTTCAGGCGAAGCTTAAAAATCGAGCCAGGTTAAGTAGGAGGAGTCGTGGGTGGATTTCAGTTTTAATACGCTCTTTCCCGTTGCACTTGACCCCATTTTTGTTGGATCAGATGGCATATGTCCTTTTCAAAATAAGTATGTTGTACCAGTTAGTCATCAGTAAAGACAGTGACCACCGAAAGTAATACAATGACTGATGGCATCTATGAAATACGCGGTTGCTTGAAAGTAGGTAAACAATAATCCGAATATTTTGGTAAAAATCACGTAGGTATGTCCGGATTGACTTCTTGAAATAGATAGTAACAAATTAACCGACAATAGTTAAGCTCACACTTGGGTCAACGCAGACAGGCCGAGACGTTTTGCAGGTTCAAGTCCCCATTTGTCATCGCGCTATAGATTTACGAGGTTTTTAGCGGTAAACAAACGTATTTCCCGTCTTTTCCTCATCTAAAAGCATCTAGTAGACACTGTCATGCCGGTTAAACCCTTTGTTGCGTGGTAAAATTCACCAAGTAATCGATTTACGGTGTTTATTTAGCATCTTTGGTCTTTTGCAGAGGTCAATCACGGAACCTCACACAAGCAAACTTACTAAATTTGTTAGTGGGTTGCACCGTGGCAAATGTTACTTAGGTGCCTACGTTAGACGCGTATAACGCTTGTTTCAACTTTAGGGAATGTGTGAGGCGTTTTATATATAGCGCATCAATAGAAATATCTTCGCCACGGAACCTTGACAATATCTGGGTGAGTAATTGAGGTTTTTTATCTTTATCTAAAAACAAGTGGATTATGTATCGTTTATTGCTTTTAGGCAGCAGATTAATACACGTGCATGCTCTATCTATATGATCTTAACAGTTGCTGATAACCCAACATAATGTCAGATATACTCGAAGATCAAATAGGTGACAAAATTCAAAGTCACAAGCGCGACGACGCAATTCTTGAGTAGCGACTCGGTTCAATTAATGCTCAAAGGCGTCATAAATATCATGTGTGGTAGTCATTGCCCATTTTCCGCTCCCATTTCCGAAAACGAGTCGCTTTTTATACGTAGGACGACGTAGGAGGTGACTGAACAACTATCGAACAACTGTATTCCGCCATTTTACTTGCGCGAATGATAACACCCGTAGCGCCTATCTGTATAGCGACGCTGTTCGCACATTATCGAAGTAGTAAATTGGACAGTTTAAACAAAATTTTAATATTTTTATAAAACGATATCCCGTCCATTTAACACTGGTTCAAAATATAACTAAACAATAAAAATGCTCAATAAAATATTAATTTTGGTTCGTTTCCGCTTTTGCATCTCTTTCAGCGACTTTTTCTTCCAACATTTTTGCAACAAAAGGCACAATATTCGCAGGCTGATCATGCAGTACTTTATAAAATATTTCGTGCAGAAGCTTTTCAATTTCTGCAAACAAATTTTTTTTTAATTTGAAATGTTCCACAAGGTTTTGGCTTGTCTTGTTTTTTAGTGCTTTTAATCTGACAGAGATTATTTTAGTCAGTTCCTAAATGCAGTATCTGATACGTGTGAAGTACAGCTCATCTAGCTCAAGACAAAGAAGAGATTCCCTAAAAGTCTGGTATTCTGAGGAATTTCTTTCATGGACACGAAGTATGTTTGCTACGTATTTTGAGCCAATTATACCACTGTACCAAACTTATTTATGAATGAGCAATGTTTGTCTCTGATGTATATACTGTATTAACATTAGAGATCTCATGGTCCAACTCCGGTCAGAGAAGTGGATCAATTCAGGTTGTGTATATTAAACAGACTGCACCATTAAAAGCTAAATAGGCTACTTTCTTTAAGTCGAAATTAATAGTCATTTCATATTTAAAGGCAAGGTGACTAACTAAAAATTAATTTCCAAAATATACCTTCTTTTAAGGCATCTAAGTTGCAATTCGCTTTATTTATCGTCCTAATTTCTCATTGTAGCCTACGGTACTTTTTGTGACTGTCTGTTAAAAATCTTTCTGTCTTTGACACGAGTATGGTTACGTTCCACACGAGACTGATGAATGACTCAAAACAACGGAAGTGATCTATCTATGTGAAGCTATCGATTATTTTGGGGGAAATTTTGCAATGGTGTAGGTACCGTTGTACATGCAAAGTTAAATATCAGTAAATCATGTCATACTAGTAATTTTGCAGGGCTCAAATTGCTAACAGTACCGACATCAGAATAACTCACCTGGAGGAATGTGCTTTTTCTCGTCTAATCTCACATTGATATCTCGTTGAGGTAATTTTAGATCACTCTCCATAGTTTGCAAGCAGATAAAGCTGAACGGAAACGAGAAACGTTACTAATAAAACTGATTTTGACTTGACTTAGAAAACGATTGTGTTTGTAATTATTTCGTAACAAAGCACAAAGATTTCTAGCAGACCTATTCATGCACGAGCCATTGGCCGATCTGTGTGAAAAAGTATAAAAGAAATACGTTTTTCCTGAATAAGACTGGTTTTCTTATAAATAACTTATCTTATAAATGACTTTAGATTACGGAATTGACTGACAGTTGAGTTCATTCAAATGACTGTTCACTCTTCATTCGTTCACCGCCAGTGTACCGGCAGACAAAAAAATTATGCCAGAAGAGATTTCCAAGAACTTCAGTTATGTGAAATTCATTGCCTCGTAACAGTATTTCTACGATACTGTCCTGAGCTCCCTCGGGTCTCATGTCAATAAGGTATTTTTAACGCGTAATTCATCGCTATATTTCTTTATACAGTAGTGTCAGTAAATCTTGGCACTTCAGTAGTCACCCGTACCTTTGCTCAAAGATCACCAACTCTGCTTTTGAGTGCTCATGACCTTGCTTTGGGCAAATATTCGTATAAAAGAGTAAGTAGTAAATCAATTGAAAACGTTTTCGTTGTTAATAATATAGCTGAGCGAATAGGCTGGCCAAGTCGAGTGTCGTACTAATTCTGTGATCTTTTGTCCGAAGCCCCCGCCTAAAGCACTCCCACCAAAGCTCAAAAAAAGAAAATATTAATTATCCTGTTAGGGTTAGGAATCATTCCCTAACCAGGGGCGTAGCCATAAGTTTTCAAACGGTGGTTTTCTGAAATTTCTATTTGCCAAGTCAGATCGAAACAGCAAGCGGAACGCCGGAAACTGTGTTTTCATGAGTCTCGAGGGTCTAAAAAGCGTTTAAAGCTACGAAAAATTGCTATGTTTAATACAGAGAGAGGCTTTCATTTTTTACTTTTCAAAGGGGAGTTTCTACCCCCAAAACCACCTCCCTGGCTCCGCCCTTGACCCTAACCCCAAATTGGTGAATTGTAGTCTGCTATTTTTAAAACGTGGCGCGTTTTTTTTAAATTTCTGCATCAGTGGCGGTTGACGATTGTACGAAAGAGCCTAATTCTGTATTCCGAGGAAAATAGTTGGAAGGAAAACAAAAAATTTGAATGAAAAATAAAATAATTTTATTGGCATATAACCACAATTTCGTTCCTTTCGGGTCATGTCCTTTCAGCCTCAGAAAACGTTATCGAGCACGATTTATATTTTCATTGTTCGTTGAGACAAATTGTGAGGGGTTCGAGTCTTATTGATAACGATATTTTTATAAGCACGCGTTTACAATCGGTCTAAACAGCGGCGATGGTGTATTTACAAGAAAAGTATTTTATCTTTAAAAACACAACATATTTGCACACTACTTTTTTAACAAAACAGTTAAATACTCATCAAATATTATAACATTAACAAAAATTACATCACCTTTCACATTAACGAGATTTTATCGATGCAGTGAGAAAGAGTCAGACGTTTGTCGAGGATCAAATTTTAAGCCAACTTTCCATTGATGTTATTTGTCAAGGTAGATCTGTGCTTAGATTTCTGGGCGCCATTTGAGGTTTACATAAGTAAAACACTGGTAGTAAGTCCATATTTTTAGACAATGCCAACCAAACCTTCGTTTACTTTTCCAATTTCAAACTCACTAGCAATAATGACTTTTTTCGAATTTGTTTTGAGTCGCAATGCCGTTTGTACAAAAGTTATTTTCAATGATTACTATAGTGACCCTGCTTTCAACTGACTTTAAAAAACAATATATATATATATATACAATGTGCTTCTGGAGTAGTGAAATATGAATTCCGTTTGGCAAAAATGACACAACTTGTAACAAATTCATTGAGTTTTTATTTTCTACGTGGAATTGATTTACCATTCCCTGAGCTTGAAGCTGTTAGTACCGGAAGAATCTGAATATGAAAATTTCCTAAACAAGAGCATCCTCACCCAAAGATCAAAACTTTTGCGTCATACACCCTTGTACTACGAGACAAGTAAATAAATGGGAACGCTTTAGGCATATTGTCTTGCTAGACATACGAGCGCTGTTCATGTTTGCACTGGTATTCTCAACACCATTGTGATTTTTAGAATTTTTTGTATAAAATGTGACTACCGAATCCATCTGGCGGCCTTTAGCTGAATGGCGCCTGTCATGACAATATTTAAATATTTGCTATTTCGTAACCTGTCAAAAATTAATCATAACAAAAACAACCAATTATTATCCATTACAAGTGTAGGAAACGAATAATTTCAACAATGGAGAGCAACCCTTACCAATTGGCTCCACTCCGATAACACAACGAAATTTCCGCATTTTTTTTCTCTGAATCACAAGAGTAAAAGTTCACATAAACTAGCTATTAATAGTATTAAATGACGCCAAACTTTGATTTATCAATATTACCGTGAGGAGACTATCTTGTCTGTGTGTTATTTTTTCGAATTATATTGTTATTTTTTCCTAATTTTAGCCTGAAAATTCAATTTCCCTTTCCGGAATTATTATTTTAAAATAAGAAATGATGCTAGTTTTTTCAACAAAACATATCTACATCTTGTCACGAAGAGTTTTATTAAAGAAAAATATACAGAATGTATGTAATTTTAAAATTTGTTCGAAATTTATATATATCATGAAAGTCTCGTCAAAGCAAAGATAAAACCGATGGAGATCATCTTCAATAAAGTATATAATAAATTGTTCAATTTATGCTGATATAAATAAATCTATTACTAATTTCTATTTAACCCATTTATTCAAACATAAGGGATCCAGGTTCGGGTAATAGGATTTATTCGTTATGGTACAAACTAATCGCGCAAGGCTAGCAATGGATCAAAATTTAAAATCTTCGGCCTGGGAGACATTAATAATTACGACAGGGGCATGCAGCTCAATGATTTTTCTTTTTATATGGTACATTTGACTTTTCAATATTTTGGCATCACGTTTTATGATGCCATCTCATAGACTATAAAATAAAGTCTAACATTTTCAATTCAAGCTCTCGCAAGAAATAAAATAATAGATATAATCTGTAGCACATTGATATTTTTGCGGAAAAAAATTTCAGAGATGGTTATTGTGTCCGGCCATACTGTTGGGCGCTACTCTACTTTAACTTTTAAATAGAATGAAATGATCAATATATGCCTATACGGGAAACAATGTCAAAAATTTGTCCCACGGATTAAAATAAGACAGCATCCATATTTGATAATAGTTTTAATAACAGTAATAGTTTTCTAGCAACTTCCCTAGCAAATTCCATCTAAACATTTCAAATCGATCGATTCGTTTTGGAATTGTCCCAACAGAAACAGCGACAACAATTTATAAAAAATTATCTAAAGGTGAAGTGTACCAATAAACGCAGAACCTTATGCGGATTTCACAATAGTGAGTATCAATAAAGAACCAGGGTATCCCGTGAAATGGTATTATTTATTATAAATTTTACACTATATATAGATTATTATGCAAGTATACTCAGAAGTCTTTAACGTTGAAATAACTCAATATCGGTATGATCCATGTTAATAATATGTGATTTAATCTATCAATGCGTCAAAGAGATTACGTCTGTTGACTTACACTGTATGTTGGAAAGTTATTGGTCAGTGTTTATCTCAACGTCGATCAAAAATTTGTCCAGTGCCCGATTGATACTGAGAACAGAAAATGGTGTATTGTCACGTACCAAATATCAAGTTACAGTGATGTCTAGCATAGATCAGTTCCTGCGAATCGGTCAAGTTTTTATGTACACACGTGTTAAAATACAAAACGTAACATTGTCGTCCATCCAAGATTGATTTAGTCGTGGGAAAGACTGTCAGATTATCAAAACTGAGATTCTGTACAAAACCCGTGAAATACGCGGGGTATTTTTGCTTTCACTCAATCAATCGATATGTAAGCGTTGCGGAAAACAAACAAACACAGTTACTCAACTTCGTGCCAGTGATGAAAGATTAGCAGAACATAGCGAAAATTTTGTTTTACAGCTTTAGTCGATGAAAAAAGCGTTTTGGTCATGTACGTACGGGCTTAATTCTACTTCTAAGCACAGGAATTATTTTTGTAATACTGAGGGTATATTAAAGAATTGTTGCGGAATTCTATCAGTCTTATTTTCCCCTATTAAAATCAGAGAATAGAATTGAAAATACCCGCTGATGTAAAAATATATGCACAATCGTCTTCCTGTTTTTGTTATGTTTTGCTATTTTACACAAAATGATTTAGGCACGTGTTGAAAGCTTCAAAAATCTGGATGAGCGGTTCCCAAACTGCGTTAATCGGTGTTTAAAACAACAATTAGTCGTATTTCACTCCCATTTCTCCTCGGAAGGTGCTGCTTACCCAAACATTTAATAACGAAAACAATCATCGAGGGGCGTCAAGTTGGAGCAAGTGAATGGCATAAGTTTTATGCTCCGTCAAGTACGGTCCATAGATGGACCGTTTTCTCTCAGAGTGTTTTTTCTACGAGAATTGCAATCACTGCTTGACAACCGATCTTTGATGTACCATCAAGCAGCTACACCAGCAATTGTTTTCTTAAGACGAGAACATGAGATTTTCTACTTAACCGCTTAGCTGCTACTGTGATATTTGGTCTCCTATCCAGGACGATTTTTTGTTTACGATCAATAGCGATGGAATGTGAATGCAATAGATCTGCTGAACACTTGAGCAATGAAAAACAACACAGATTTTGAGCAATTAACTAGGAATTTGGTAGACAAATTTTACACCGAAGCAGCTCGGAGCTCGTGACTTCTAGTTGGAGTAAACGTGTTAATACACAGTCGAATGCATTGAGTTTTTAACTAATTTTTAAATGCGAAAACCGGCTGAGTAAGTATCAAGTTCAGTTCCGGATAGCGATTAGAAAATGAGTTATCCCATTCGAATTTATTAAAAACAAGATAAAAACAACTGCTCAATATTCGTCGTTTGGAAATATGTCCAGTCACTTTACACCTCACGTTCGCTGTAACCTTGGCTGCCTCTTGAGATAAAAGGTTTCTAAATGGTCCGTGAAGACTGACCTGTCTTTCCGCGTTCCCTCGCCGCTTACAACTTGAAGAGATTTACCTTTCAACAACGATTCATGTCACCGCCAGCTTATCCCAACATCAGATGGTCACTTGGTCAGTTTTACCCAGTACACGCGTATCGGTTACCTTCTGAAATTTCTCAACGGTCGCAGTTTGGACGTTTTTGATAGTTTCGCCAATTATTTTTTTGGTTTTTTAAATAGTCATCCCACATTAACCAACATTAGCAGAGCGTGTACATGAAAAAATTTGAAATATTGTGCTTTCCCGATATATCTTTTCATCGGTTATCTTTATCATATCTCAATACAAGTTGATAGTGATTTAAACAACGGATAGTAGGACAATGAAATACTGCAATAAGTGGGATTAGAAACTAGCTTTTATTTTTTTTTACTTAGAAAGTATAGAAAACGCGTAAAAGCAGGGACTTTATGTCCCATACCTGTACCGGTATGTTTAAAATAAAAACAAACGAATAAATTCTACATCTTTTAAAGGTAGAACAACTAACCCATCCATATACAGACAGCATTTATTTGTATATAAAAGTAGTGATATATTTTAATGTAAATTTTATATAACGTTGAACGCATTGCCCATATTTCTTACCACATTTTATTTTTACGAGGCACCCACCAGAATGCAAGGCGGTGGTTGGGAATCGAAGCGATTGGTATAACTTGTGTCAATTTGATTTTGGCCTGTAGTTAGTCAAACCAAAGGCAGCAATATTAATATTGTAATATTACAAATTCTAAATTTGCTGAACAATTAAAAATCAAGAGTAAAAATTATTTTCACTCATTCCAATACTTTGTGACATCATTAAAATCTTCCTAACTTTCTGGGATTTCGGATTATTTTGACCGATGCACCGATATCATCCTACCGGTTATGCGCAAGTTTTATTTAATTTTTGATTGAAAACAAAATTAATTTCCGTTTTTAAATTTTTTTTTACAAAAATAAAATAACTGAGTTCAATCTTGGTGTGCAATGCCTAAGACGAAGTTACATAACAGAAACTTGTGAGCGAAAATATTTAACCAAAATTAAAAGCCTCTAAAGTTTTGAATAAATGATGTTTTAACTTATTTACGAAATAAAATTAATTTTCTGTCATAAAATGGCTGAGCCGACCGCAGTATCACTGCACTTTACAGTGCTACGCGCGCATCCTTTCAGATAAGTTGAGAAAAAATCAATCTTTTCATCTTTCGTACCATTAGCCATGTCTTTGGCCCAGCTTAGTCAAAACATATGATTTTATCTTGGGGGATGAATTTTTTATGACTAACCATATAGATGGGTGCGAAGTCGATGCTTATAAGAGTGTATAAATAATTCAATTAAAAGCTTTGAGTTGTTGAAATATGTTGCCCATGGCATGTTCTACCAAGTGACCTTGTCGGGTGTTATATTAGGTAAGTTCGAACAAAATTCAGGTTGGGTGACTCGGCTTGTTTTTACTTATTATTATTGAATCATTTTCCGTTATTTATCATCCAAGTTTTTGACCAATGTTAACTCTACACGCACTTCGACACTAAAGAAAGATCTTTGCACAAATCAAGCAACACGAAATGCTATTCAGAAATTATTCGAAGTACCAATTTTGAACAGTTTTTAACGTAAACGCGACCATGGTGACACGATTTTCATATATTTTGTTATTTGTTTATATAAACTAATCAGTTTAATTTCTTTACTCATCCTTTTATAAAATTTATCACTGTGTAACATTCAACTCAACTAACTGCCTTCAAACCTCTTTCGGTAATAAAAAAAAACTTCATATATAGCCCAACGGGGTGGGGTGTATAGTTTTATTTTTTGTAATGAATTAATATGTAATATTTTAAATGATGAAGTGTCGACCTGATTTTACTAATTTTTTATCAACATATATATCGGAATTGTGAAGACTTGTAATGTGCAATTGTCAGATTACTTTAAAGATATTTTTTTAATTTGAACATTTCGATTAGTTAATATTTTTTTGAAATTTATTAGATTAATTTCTCTTTCTGGAATGAAAGGTCAATTTTATGAAACATTCGTTGGAAATTTTGAGATATTCATTTCTGGTATTGTTTGAAATCATCAATATAATTGCAGAAAAATTGTTAGATCACGAAATAGTATCGAAAATAGGAAGAAGGGTCATAAAAATATATAATGTAGGGTTTTTATTTTAAAGCGAGGGCTTGCGCATATCACTTTGACTTTTATTTATTGTTTTAAATGTCATAAACACGATTTTCTACTTAGAGCTTGGTTGCAACTAACCTCCATACAAAGATCTGGGATTTGACTTTCTTCATATTTCTTTTTCGGCTCAAATTCAAGTCTTTCGTGTTTTTGCGAGGAAGAACGTAGATAAAATCTGTGGGCTTTGACGGGAACGGCATGACACCGGCAGAAAAATTTTTATTAGAATTTTTATTATTAAGTATAAACTAGTGAAGAACGTATGTTAAGTTACGTGCAGACGAGCTTAAATCATATATAGTAACACTGAGGCGTGGTTCTTCTATGATCAATATTAAGCAGTAGCACTCATTCACGGCGAAGGCTTAAATATAAAAATTGTTTGATTATGACCGCCATTTTATTTGTAAGACATATCTTCTTAGATGAGCAAAATCAGGTAATTTATCACGTTATTCGTTATTCGACGATAAGATTACCAATTTTTGCAAGTACAATTATTTACAATTTTAGGGATATGAATATTCACAAGAGTTGATTTGAGTTAGCAACGAGTTCAAAATTATCAGTTCCCATGTTTTGCCTAAAATATAACGCTGTATGTTTGACAATTCCAATTGTGACTGACTTTCCACGCTTAATAAGAGCGACACCTGCGCGTAGCCGCCGATGGGACTGAAACTAATTGACGGCATAGCACGATGCCCAACAAGGTGGGCTGAATTGGTAAAAATAATTGATTTTTACTGGGGTTGAAGTATTATTTATTTTCATTTTTCCATGGCGTTAGCGTTTAATGAGGTGCGCTATAAGCCAATTATCGAAGATTTTATGAAATAGGTTCTAATATGAGCTTCCAAACATGCCAATTAAAGAATAGACAGATTGAGTTAGACAAGACAGCAAACGCCTGAGAATCCGTATCCCTCGCCGGAATCATTAAATTGATCCTTTTGCTCGACACCGTGACTACGCCACTTGTGTTTGAAGTATCGAGTGTCGAAATTAAAAGTTGCGAATGGAAACAAACAACAGATTGTTGACATTTTGCAAAAAGGGGAAAATTTACTACCAATTAAACTCGATGCACTGATAAAATGCCGCACCGATTCGATTAGTTTATCAATGACCCGTGTAGAATGAAATATGATAAATCTGCGTAACTAAAAGTTGAATATCGTCAATAGCTAAAACTTATATATTACATCAATGAGAATTACTCTTTCTCACATAACAATGGTTTATAACAGTGTTTGTGTGCAATATACGTTCAAGGCAGGCTAAGATTTAGAATCTTCCACAAAATATTTATATTTAGCCTATATTGCGGGAGTACAGAGTTGGGGAGAAAAAATTCAGGTCAATCATAAATATAACTGGTTAAAAACGTGCTCATTTTTTCGGTGATATTTGCACCTTTGTTGCCGATTTAGCTGCTCTATATGACGTTGATGAGATAATGTTAATTGAAGTACTTTTCTGAACGTTAATACTATTTTGGGTTGTGCTCAAAATATTACTTTAGTACTTGCCCTTTGCATTAAATGCTTCTGACGCCTCAACTTTCTTGTGCTTATTGAAAAAATTAACTTAATTAAAATAAGAAAAAACTTGCCCGAATTACTCAGAGTAGTTTCAAATCAGGCGAGATGTCGTCTATGGAAAAACTCTAGAAGCTGATGTCAGAAAAATTCACGCAATCTGTTTTGTTTTTTTTGCTGGTGAAACGGAATGGGTATTCGCAATAAACTGACTCGCATACTACAATACAAAACAACGCAACGACATCTTTATTTGATCACAACGTACAATTTGTTAGTATAGTTATCTCCTATCGCGCTTTCCGCTACATTTGTGTAATACATATGAAACCAGAATTTCGCTGCAGTGAACAATCCACATAAAATAGTTCGTTTTATTGATATCGACATAAAACGAGGGCGATGATCAGAAGATAGCCTAACTAAGCATGGAATCGAAGAGAAGATAAAATGGGCAGCTAGGCATAAGAGACAACATATATGTTTTTGTTTCAAATAACCATGCCCATTAGTTGCCTACATGTCTACTATATATAGCTCATATATATGTAATGTTATTCAATTAATTTTATTCAGTAAAACAAATTAATTTTGTCATGGCCTCACTTTAATTAGTTAGTCATTACGTTTAAATATTTCATTTAGTATGGCATGTTTATACAATGCATATTTAGCAAGACTATTAATTCTGTATAATCGCCAGTAATCTGTATATGAGGAAAACTGGTAAAAAGGTATTATCAACGTGTTCTTAAAATTTTGTGATAAATATTATATAATATTAGGGTATTAACGTAACAGTTACACACAAATCCCTAAATATAATAATATTTTTGAAAATACGGAATGTAAAATACAATGCAAAAATGTAATTTCTGATATTCCCAAATTTATACCTAATACCATCAAGTATTTCTTGAAAAATTATAAACCTCTTTAATCTATTTATTTTGAAGATTCGGTTTACGTGGTTTATATAAATACTCATAAATCTTCAACGTCACGTTAACGTTTGAAAAAGACATATTTACTTTATAGTTACATCAATTATAAACTAAACAAATTTTATTATTCTTTCTTTAATGTGTTATATTTATGATTATACACAAAGAGACATTTCATGACGTTGGGGCATTTTTGTTTCGAAATATTTACCACGGCTGAAAATTACTTGAAAAATTATATCTCAGCGTAAATTTTGCAGCCGCCCAAAGTTTTCCTGATCTTTAAAATCGAACGATTTTAATATGGATGTTTTTTCTCTAATATAAAACTACATACTTACAACAGTATCGACAAAAAATTGTTTTGTGCTCTTTTGAGACGAAAGACGGGTGTCAAAGGTCACGTTGCTTATCGCATCTTTTTGACACGACTTCACCCTAATCTCTATGTACACTAATAATGTGTCGTTACTGTATTTCATGCACAGACTATTCGGATTTAAAAAACTACGAACGCGGGGAAAAGTTTTCTGCTGTCTCTTTTTCAATTTTAACGTCAATAGGAATAAATAAAGAGCTCAGTACAAAAAACGTACTTGACCCACGGACGATTTCATCTGCGAAAATTATCTTCGAGTATTCGACGCGGAGAGCAGACCTTTTCAGCATGGCTGCGGGTGTTTGTTGTTTGTGAATCAGACGTAGATATGCGCTGAGGAGGGATAGAACAATGCTAGTCAATGTGGATGGTAGTATGACTGGAACATCTTCGTCGCTTTGCCGTGAATTTTTGGCACAGTCGTAGATGCGAGATGATAAATTTGGTGTTCTTGTATTTCATTTTTAGAAAGAAGATCATTTTGATATTTGGATCTTAGCTAATATAAAAAAATAATAATGAAATGAATTAACTGAATTTTTATAGGCTCCCAGTCCTCGAATGTTTAGAACGTTTTATTGAAAATGGTTCGAATAAGTTCAATGATAAAATATTATTGTGACTCTGATAAATAAAAATGGTTTCGTTTGGCGAACTGTTGCCCTGTAATCTAAACGCCTTGGGGACGTTGTCAAGGATAAGCTTTACATCGTGCTGTTTGTGATTGTTTTGACAGAATTTAATTCTTCCTATGAGCAGGAGTATTTTGACAAATAATGCTCTAAGATAATTAGAATTAGAAGCGTGGATGTTTAGACAATCAATTCAAAGTTCATAGCTATTTCGTATTATTACAATCGCGAAAAGTCTAGTTCTAGATTGAAGTACATTCCTGCTCTTAAAAGTATTTTTTATAACGTACAATAAGGGATTAATTTTCAACATTCAGAATGAAAAATTGTTAAAGCGGGTTAGGAATGGCTCACACCAAATATGATCAAATGGAAATCTCGTTTAAATAAAAACGTAAATTTATTTATTTTGATTTTTGTTCGATTTGATTTGTAACCTTACAAATAATATGTCCGACCCTAGTAAAAAGTTGAAGTGCGCAATGTTTGCTTTCTCTAATCATTCAAGCAAAATGTACTTTTTCAAAAACTCGAAAGAAAAACTGCTGGTACGAAAAACCGATTGTGCGTATTCATTTCAAATTTTTAAGATGTTTTAGAGACACGTTGTCTTTCAGCTCTCGAAAGTTGAAAAATGGACGCGGGGTTATGCCATTATATTTTGGGTAGACCGAGTTGTCGGCGAGAGACAATAATAGTTTGAGAGTTGTAAATATTGTAACATTAACAGTTATAAATATTAGCGGAAGTATCAAGAAAGATTTGTTTCTTTTCCTAGTTTGAAGGTAGTAGAAGATATATCTTTGCTCTTTTAGCCTCCTAGACTAAGTGTTTGCGGGTTTGACTTTTATTTCCTATCATTGCGAGAGACGCCATATTCGAAAAACTGTTGATCGGCGCCAAGTTCAATTCAAACTTATCGTTTGTTTCAGAGAGAAAATCTTCATATATACTGCCAGTTTCGCTAATTTTATCGATAGCCACCCGTATGGATGTCAAACCGCGGAATAATTAAATTAACCTATTGCAACCGAAGAGATACCAAGATAAACAAAGATATTGTGACAACGACGAGGAATCTGATTGACAGTGTTTTGTTACTTATCATCTGTAAATAAATTTCAAATAAATAGACTGAAAGATGATGCCAACTACTGCTGATCAAAATCGTTGGTTTCAACATTTACATCACTCCCATCATCATAGTGGCATGACATCAGCAGCAAACCATCATCAAGAAGGAGGCCCGTCATCTGGAAATCCACTTCAGTCTCCTGGACCCCATCACCCACATCCGTCACTAAATCCCTATATGAACCCCACGCACCAGTATGTTCCAGGTGAGGAAGTGGATATGTATATTCACCACATGGACAGCCAGACCGCCGCAACAGCAGGCATAACAACGGCAGGATACTACGGCCTTAACAATGCAGCGCGAGCCGCCGCTGCCGTACATCAGTACCGAGCTCATAATCTTAACGGTAAGTCGAATATTTTGAAATATTTTATCGAACTGGAGCAATTGTTTTTAGTGGATAATTTCAACAAAAATTCTTAACTCATTTGAAACATAAATTATTATTTTCGGGTTCTTTTTTGTCAGCTTTTATGTCCGGAATATTGAACCAAAAATTGACTAATTGTTTAGTGTAGACGTCAATAGATACTTCTCTCAAAATGCATTCTATATGCGATATATGCTAGGCAAAATACCATGATAAATTTAACGAGTAATAGTAAAGTACAAGAATTTATTGAAAACATATTTGCGAGAGACAACGGAATATAAATAAGTCACCAATTGAATATATATTTAATTCTATTCCCATCCAGATCACTCCCTATTTCGATATACGAGTCTAGTTGAAATAAAAAATCGATGTGCATATGATAATTATCGTGTTAAAATGTTCTATGTTCACATTTTGTTGACAAGCAGAAAATAGTACATGACTTATTGCTGATCGCAATCTTCCTTAGAATTGAATAAAATAATTGTAAAAATACCATTAAAAAAATGATAAACGGAAAACAGTGTAGATTACAAGTTGGGAATATATTACAGGCTACAGCATATATATATATGCACTTGTAACATTATTTATTTATATTGATAATTGTAATGCATTGTCATTATAACTCATTTCCATTCTGCGTCATTCACAAGCTCCATAGTACTGAATACCTGATAGAGTAAATCATAATATATTGCAAATATCAAAATATACGGTTCTGTCACACCGAGGCGTGGAATTTATATAACTTATCGTCAAACATAAATTCTAGTTCAAGATATATTAAGCTATAATTTTTACAGCTTTATGAAGATAAATCCCACTATTTTAGGGAATCAAATTTTCTGTTTTCTATTGGTTGTTTAGCATAATTAAAGTGTATGCATTCAAATTTTCTGTATTGTCTTCTTGTTTGTTTCAATCGCTTCTGTGGACATATTAATACTATACAGTGATATTAAAATAATTATCATTTTAAAATGCACCAAATAAAATATCTTAGCTCATTAAATAAATCTTAGGTTCCAGTCATAATACTGTGACCCCGACCAAATAATTGTAAAACGTTCCACTAATAAAAGTTTTTTGGCTACCGCATTTAAAAATGGAGCTAGATTGTTGTGTTCTAGTGATGTTTTATATATATGACGTTTTTTAATAATGAGGATCAAAATATTTTTTAGGTAAGATTGTGATGGAAGTATTGATAATTTATCAATCATTCGATGCACACGGTGCAACTTGCTTTATCCAGTAGGCTATATGATGTAGTTCCGAAACAAAGCAATCGTCTTCAAAAATCAAACTGTTAGCTGCGGTTGTATCATATAGTGTGAGAAAACGTGTTATGGTAGTCCAGGCTGTACAAACTTCCATTTTATAAAAGAAATCCACATTGATCATGATCCACTATACTGCTCAAATCTTCAGAAAAATGAAGTAATAATTAAATATAGAATTTCATTTATTTGTTAACCGGGTGCAATAAGTGAACTTCATAAGATGAGTTTTGTTTGATAACTCTGAATAAATATAATAATAATAACGCAGAATTATTATTAACTGCCATTGTTAAATCCTAAACGTCTGTCGATCTTCATCATTGTCAAGAACTTCTTACCAAAAATTATTCATATTGTGAAAAGAAAATGGCGTGGCACGCTCGGTGTCGACTTACATGGTATTTTAATACGGAATTCGCATACCGCTTACGTAGAATATCCTTGTCGTTTTCTAGCAAGTGATACTGACTCAGGCAGATTGACCCCATCTCGAATTGCCCAAGAAGCGTTTATTTCCAATTTTATAATATAAAGTATCAGTTCCTCGCTCGTCGTCAAGTTATCTTACCAAATATCTTGTCATACCCGGAGGATGAAATTACAATACAGTACGGGAAAATGATACTCTCACGCACAAGCACAGATCGAAACAAGACAATTGCCGTAGCCAAAATGGAAAATTGCTCAAATAATAATGTTTGTGGAATATCTAGGAATATTTTTTACACCGCATAAATTCAACGTGCAATTTGTCAACGGATTTAAGATTTTTTGGGGTATATTTCATCACAGCGGACGACGGTTGACCATAGTAATATCGTAATTCCATTTTTTTTTTCGTATTAGTTTATATAGAAAACGAGCAGACCGTTGTCGTGAAGGTGGAATTATTCGGAAATTATGAATTTATTCTTTTCGATATTAATAATAATTCTGGAAAATAACACTTTATTTTAAAAAATAATACGCCAGAAAAAAAAACCACATTATTATTCATAAACAGCCTTGCTAAATGTACACATCATACTCGAAGATTTGCTCTGCTTTACCCAAATCTCCCGATCATTTATTACTATCGTGCTAACTTTTGCGCCCGATTCGATGTTTTTTTATTTATTTGTATTTTTTTTATTGTATTTTTATGTGAATATACAGTTGTAGCTGAATCGCAATATGGTTACTGAACTACTAGTTAATACAGCTAAAAGGCCTATAAACAGTTTATCTCTCCAAATGTCCATTTCTGTTTTGAATACTGAAATAATTTAGACATGTACTGATGGAATCTAACAGTTTATATATTTTTTTAATCTGGGAATAGTAAGAATTATACATTGGCCGCTTTTGATGCTTCGTTTATATTCAACACTCCTCGCTTGCTCTTTTGGGAAGCTTGATCACACGACTCCGGAAACACTTCGCAAGGCATTTCAACTTATAAAGGCACTACTACCTTCTTATATTTCATTTGCAACAAGGACGAGAATATCTAAAGCAATATGAAATATCGTTCGAAAATCTGAAAATTTCGGAATGAGGATAGCAATGTAAAGTCTTGTTTGCTCCGTAGTTGACATTCAACTTGACGTTTTAATTTAAATTTTAATGATAGGAAGCGGGTTGGAAAGATTAGATGATAAGATGTTCTGCGCATATCTTGCGAATACGTATTTTAGATTTTAAATGAAAAAATAAACTCCGCAACAAGTTAACTCCATCTACTTATTTTCAAAATTCACCACCTATTTGTGAGTCAACCCCAAAAATGTTTTTAGTTTTGAAAAAGTATTTTCTTTCGGTCAACATTAATTTAAAGCTCATCCAATAAATTATTTCATAATACAAAGCTAATATGCTTGACACTGATCATATATGGTATGAACTATAAAATGAGTTTAGTCATTAGTAGATTATTAGATATCGAATTAAATTGATGTCAAAGACCAAGCATACTCAGTGAGGTTCTTCCGTCGGCTGTAACGGCGGCGCTATTAATTAAACCGTAACGAAGTCTATTTATTTATAAGAATGAGATGATTTAGTGGATTTTCTAGTTTTTATAATACATTATGTATCGCAAACTACAAATAGGCGATGGTAAATTGATTTTTAAGATGAAAATTTGTAAGCAGAGTTTAAAAGCGATCGCGAATGAAAGGAGAAAGAAACCAATGCTTCTTTAGAAGATGTATATAAATATGTATATAAATTAATGTTGACAATATGTGGATTGTGTGTTCAGATTAATATAACTTGTAGCGAACGAGGCTCGAATTGAAATGGATTTGAGTATCAAATCTAACAACAGTCGTAATAACATCAATCAAATATTCAATGATTTTGACTTTTCTGGAAATTTTTCATTTTTGTATACCAATGTTGATGTTGGTAGACTATTTTCACGCTTATCTAATCGTACTGTCGATGATTTTGATTCAGTTGCAAGAATGGGAAGTGGAGATCGTCCACCAGCACTATGTCGACAACATCCATTTCAGTCCCATCATTCATCAACCACTGGCTTGCCGTGGTTTGATTCAAATGGTACATCGGTAACCTCCAGTAGCACTGGACTGCTGGCCCATTTCCCGAAATCGATCACACAAACACCATGGGAACAAAATGACAAATATTCTGCCGAATACACCAACCCAGTATCATCGAGTGCAAGTGATATTTCGCAATCGACAACACTGGAGAACGCCTCCTCCTTGCCTCAAGGTAGCTGTGCCGAAAGACCGCCAGAATCGGCAATCAGTTGTCCAACTCCCGGTGTGAGATCAAATGACCCTAACACGCCAGGACCAAACTCTGTAAGCAACAGTAACGGTACATCGTGCAATACTTCGAGTGGAATGCAGTTTTCTGCTTTTCCCACTCCGCCCAAAGAAGATACTGAAGTGTCTAACTTGTCAGTAAATTCCAACTCCGCGCACAATATGCCGCAGAATTTGACGCCGACGGCTTCTGAACATTCTACATCCTCAACCCCCAGAGAGCACGACATGACAACTGGGAGACACTCAAGTCATAATGGGCAGTCACTCACACACCCGCAGCAATACCCCGCAAACCAGACGTCACCACCACATCACCAACAGGGGCAGATGCTTCCGATCCACTCCCAGCAACAACCACAACATATCAACTCACTGAGCAAACTCAGTCAGGGAATGGAAACAACACTAAGGAGCATATCGGGGTCAGCGTCTGCAGGAGGCATCTTGCCCTATTCACATCATCCTTATATCAGCCCGGGTGTAGGAGAATACGTCAGCGGCGGCACAGGCTTCCAGGGCCCGCAATCGATGTTTAGCCATGGATCGTCCGCCTCATCTTACCTGTCAAAATCAAAATGCAAGACAAGGTCGTGCACAGGTACGCTTTATTATTTCATTGATCTGTAGTTTCTGATGTTAGGCTAAAATGATTCTAAATCGGAGCAAGATAAGTCGAGATATCGGAACTTGTATTAATAATGTTCCAGCATATGGGTAGTTGTCTTTGAATTGGCTGTGTCAAAGGATTAGGAATTTTGTAAAAAAAAAATATCAGATGAATTATCTTTATGTGACTTTTATGATTGAATACAGAGAAATTGTAGAGTCATTCGGTCATATCTAAAGTAAATTTCAATATTTGGTACATTAACAGTCAATCAGACAACTCACTTTTGCTTCTGCAGGAAAAGCCTTAGCGGATGACCAATCTTAATTGCATTGAAGCTTAAAATAGCTTTTCAATGAAATTTGATTTGAATACAACTCTTTTTCAAATGTATACACTAATTAATTGGTGCACAATTGTTATTTTTTCATTCCCATACCGAGAAACAATTGTAATTGGTAAGCTCTTTAACATCGCCATTTAAGCTTGAGTCTCATCAAATTTCAAGATGACATTTTTCTGCGAATATCACAAACATTACGTTCCACGATTATTTCTTTTTATTGAAAACAGACAAAAACTATCACTCGTTTCATCCTATAACGTGCGTAGAAAGAACTATAACAAACAAAAATAGTTATGAAAATTTTGATCAAGATCAGGCATGCACCGTAGATGAAACATACATTACAGATATGTTCATATAGGGTCCATACTTGTTTAATATCATGCCCGATAAACTGTATTTATACGCTAAATCACGCAATGACCCCTTTACGTCTGCAATGTTCTTGGAACGCACCACAAGGAAACGTAGCTCCAGATTTTCGTAGAAACGATAGTAAAAATTAAGGTTAGGGAAAGTATAATGAATAATACGTCTACACGAAGACAGCTTCCTTCCCATACAAGCGACTGTTGTACTTGTATAGCCATCTCCATTTTCTGCCATCCTGTGTTTCGCGACACTCAAGTCGATAATTTAAGACGGAACGGAAGCTTTTCATATGAGTTAATAAAGGGCACAGAAATTTGTAGCCTCGGGAGGAAATAAATTTAGAAGAATGTAATATAAATTGGCTTGAATATATCAAAACACGAAAGAAAAAAAATCACAATTTTCTTGTATGCGTGAGATTTAAATTGATTGATATTGGCATTCCATTCAAAATAATTTACATCTCGATCTTTCGCCCATTATCACAATAATAATTAATATCCAATCATAAATACTCGTAGTCGGCGATTTTTTATCAACCTCGTGATAAATATGCTCATGGTTGCCTTTTTTTTCGAGCAAAAATATTATACTATTTGTCCCTGTTTGCAAATGATGTGAACCGATACGGTACAGCGCCCTGCACACAGGCATATTACCGCGTTGCGGTACGCACTTCCTTTCCTGTATATACCATTTGAAATTTTATAATTATACAATATACTAAACTAAATATAATAAATTAAATTTACAAAATCCTTAGATATCTTATTTCTACCAATCGGCGGAAACCTTGAAAAGGAAAGGCATAGATGACACATTCATTGCGTATGCTTTGATAGAATGGTGCAGGCAACTCGATTTGTGATATCTGACTGTATTCAAAAAATATCTTTGGCCGTCTTGAGCAAATCGACAGGAAACGGACTTGCAGTGAACGCAAGTGATAAAAGGAACATTCAAGGCGTTACTATACTTTAACCTTTTAATGTTGGAAACCGTTTTAATCTGCCATATCGTAGTTTTTGGATTCAATTCGATCCATCGGGCCCCTTTATCTATAATGAAAGCCCGTATTATTGAACAGATTTTCAGAAAAACATCTTGGATGTTCACTCTCGTGGATGTGCTACAAAACATGCCCATTAAAACCGCGGATAGCATCAATGAACATTACATTACTAAGAGTACATAATGTTATGAAAAATACTATTTATTTGTTTTACAGAAGGACGAGAATGTGTAAACTGCGGTGCAACATCGACTCCGTTGTGGCGAAGGGATGGTACTGGACATTACCTTTGCAATGCATGTGGACTTTATCATAAAATGAACGGACAAAACAGACCACTCATCAAACCAAAGAAACGTTTGGTAATTAAACTTTTAACTTAAATTTGTTTCAAATAAGTTATATAAACTGAAAATGTCGAACTGGTCACCAGCTATGTATGCAGCTATCAAATACTGTTTGAAAGATATTACTTTGATTTAGTTAACTTGATCATCGAGTTATTGCCTTATATGGGAACTTTTTATGTCGGGTTGAATTTCGTTATAAAATAAACAAAATGTTTTGGTGAATTGTCGATCTCAATGCACTCAGGATTCGACAACATGCCGATGCGACATGCCTAATTAGGATACAGATCAAATTTGTTTGTGGCTATTTCTGGCTTTCAATCCACACGTCATTTGGAGACGAATACATGGAACATAATTTAACGTTGTTTTTCCTTCATCCAAAGCTTATTGTTTCTACAACCCGCCATAAGGAGTTTGATTGCTATACTTTGGCCGTGCGACAAAGATTTGTTTATCAGAATATTCATTCATTAAAACAATATTGAAACGGTGTCAATTGTCCTGCTCGTAAAGAACTTTCCTTTCCTATATTTAGTTTTCGGAATACTTCATAATGAGAAAAAAAACTTTTAAAATTCGGTCATGTCCTGAATATGATAAAAGATCATAATAATAGATGACAATAAACCAAGCATTTTGCAAAAGTAACAAGTTTTTTTTTCGTGAAATTTTCATTTTCTTACGATTGTTTCGTTTCAATCATGATGCCAATTGGGACGGCATAGATGTCGATATTAGAATTACAGCTGTTGCGATCTTTGCTACGGGTTTTCTACTAAATGGGAATGGATAAATAAGTATAACTATGAGGCCAAATTTTAATTTCTTCGATTATCAAACACCTTGTTAAAATGCTCACTTTACTTTCTTATCTTGATTGTTACGGCATTACAATTTTCGTTTGGTACCTCTGTCGATAATAATACATTGCGAGTCTGGGACAACCTCATTGATTTGTGTTTTGATTACCATTTAGGGAAAATATCATCCCCTATGCCTTTGTAAGTCCACAAAAACAGTAGCAACAATATCGTTCCTATTTCGCCTGTTTACTGCTGTTAAGAGCGTCTTCTCGTCTCTGAAAACTTCCGAAATGATCTTTGATTATGAGACCCTTGGCCGCCCAAACACGAGAGTATTTCTCTGAATCGACATCCAACTCCAGACTTAATAGTTTAAAAATGGTAAAGAAATTTCAAGTGGCAAATAATTGAACCAATTCAATGTGATTTGGTCTCGAAATCAGGGTCACGTGTGGGGCGAGACCAACGAAGTTTAATTTGTCACTTTTGGGTCGAAGGTTGAAACTGACGCAGCCAGACGTCATTTGCGTAAATCAAGCGACGTTATAATTCACCGCTTCTCAATGTCAACCGATTTTTACTAATTCGTATCAATGGACTATAATAAATTGCAATTTTGTTTATTTAAATATATATCATTTAACGTAGGTTTAATAGTTTCCACAAACAAATTTTTCTGTACCGTTCTTGATTGTGCGTTTAGTCGGTGAATAAGATATCCAGCTAATCTGACTCGGTCACTTCGATTAAATACGAAAATCAAAAAATCCATACCAGAAGTGCCGTATCAAATCTGAGTGACGGCCTATGGTATCATTATGACTGATTGAGTGAACGAACAATAAGAGATGTACGTAGAATACCAACAATGTATGTTACGTTTTGACTATTTCTGATGTGAGTTTATGAACAGCTGTAAAATGAAAAAAAAAATTGGATACGAAAATGCAGAAAAGCGGTAACTACTACTCGCTATGAATTTTAGAAACTTAGACCTAAACCCCAGATTTTCTAACAATGAGTACATAATTTACAATCTGGATTAGATGTTGTACACTGAATGTTTCAAGAATCTGTCGTATTTGAATCATTTTTCCGCGATTCCGAAATTCATTCTCAGTAAATATCAATTTATATAAATAAAGGAATTAAAATATACCTCTTATGATATGAATGATATATGTATATTGATTAAAATTATTATAGAACGATGAAGTAATGACGCGATATCAATGGATAGAATTCGATTTGAAGTTTCATTTTTACGTCACGCGCAAACTTCAATGTGTTCATTTGACTCGAATATTCTAACGAAAACTTTTGCTAATCCTTTTGTGTTTAATTCGGATTCAATTCATTATAAGAGATAATTGGTATGGCTGTAATGATTACAACATTTACTTAAATGTTCTATTTCAGGTTCACATGTTTAGATATCGATTTTATGTTAAACGCAGGGCCTTTTTGTCTAATCTGAGCACATAAAATAGATGAAGCCGGTATCTCCTATTCTAGTAGGCATATCTGTTTTTCATTATTATACTCTAATAATGGTTGTACTATGCTACATGTTAAGTGCATATAAGTCGTAACTACATGCACATCTTTGACCAACTCAATCTAATACATATATTTTCGTCACCCTTATCGGCCGACTTATCAAGCCACACTTCGAGTCATAAAAATTTAAGCATTTGTCAAATTTCTGCAAAACCTGGCGTAATATTTACAGTAAATGGGCTTTCACGGCTTCTTAGTGAGGACGAAAAGATAAGTCACAATCTCTATTCAATATCTCAACCTCGTGCCCATATTCGTAAACAGTTTTCTTATCGCATATCTCCGCCTGATTTAATGCGCCGGACGAAGACAGGTAGAAACCTGCGCTGAGTGGTCTTCTCATAAATAATTCTTGTGTTCAAAAATGAGAAACATATGAGCACCTAGTACCCATGTCGGTGGTGTAAATATTTCAAATAAAAAGACTGGGAAATTATTCATGTCGCAAGAAACAATGAACACATATTATATACAGTGTAAAAATGGGTCATCGAGATGTTGTTTACGTATAAATCGGAAATTTTCAAAACTTGCATATTTGCATAAACTTACATTACCAATCACCATTACATAAAACATTATAAACATTTCTTGAAAAGCGCTGTATTGACACTTAAATAATATATATAATGAGTCAATATCCGCCGGCACCGTTTCCGAAAACTCTATCTTGGTTGTAAGCCTATTTTGCAGCGTAATCTTTACAGATTGCTTGTATTTTATGAGGACATGAACCCGTTTCGGACGTTCGCTTTATGCAGTGGTTGTGTCAAATTATAACAACGGGTTTGTCGGACTGTCAGTATAAATCTTTCATAGAGCAATAAATAATACAGATAGATGTCATTGTGTTCTTTAAAATGGGAATATTCGTATGGTTGTTTGCGTAAATAAAATTAAGAAAATCAAAATTCGTCATGTTGTATTAAACAGAACAAAACGTTTTACATCATTTCAGCCTTGGCCAATGGCCTATACAAGAATTTTTTATGCAAGACTATATAGTTTTATAATTTGCCTAATAGCAGTATTCAGATTAGTGTAGAGCGCATAACGGGTAGTCCGAATGCCAACTCAATTTCCAAACGTCAACAACCCCTCGTTTTCATTTGTTGATTAGCGTAAGAATGCATTACGGTTTATCTAGATTTGAGAGTACATGCATGGGAGATTACTTATGATCCTTAAATTAGGACCAAAACTAGAAGACTTCATTGCGGATGAGTAATGACTGCATTCCTCATTTGACCGAGAGGGAGATAATACACGCTCTTGCGCGTGCCTCTTTCGCGATAAGACACACGTTATACCATATCTCTAGTCGAAAGTGCAATAAGTTGTAACGCAAGCATATCGCATATCCCCGGTCACTTCCGACGTGACATAAATTCGCTCGGAATGTAGAATGGGTGAAATAAATTATAAATGGTGATGTCATTGAAAGAAGTTACTTAAAACAAGTTTGGAGATAAAAGAAAATATGTCAACGTGAAACAGTGATACATTTATGTGTTATAATATACTGTTCAAGTAATATAATTTTGTAGCATGGCGTTGTAGTTAGCTGAGCAACTGACAACTGAGCTGAATTTAACGCAATGCTCTGTCTCGTTCGAAGTCATCTCGTGATTGTGCGCTAGATCCTACATGACTTAGTGAATCATTATAGCCAACAACTAAGGCCAAGTGTCTGGTGCGATGTTCGAAACAAAGCCAATTTAACGTTAATTGACAAGGAAACATATATCCACTCACATTGTCGAAGTAACGTTACGCCGCGAGACGCTGAACGTATTGAAAAACAAAATGGCGGATGCCGACCAAAAACAAATCAAGCGAAACCCGCGCTTTTCAAGACGGACACGTTTGTGTTTACTGAAAATCTATAAAGCGCCTTTGAATTTGCTCTTGTTCGCCGCATATTATATATACACACACAAGATTGTCTGAGTGTCAAGGCATTGTTGATGTCCATTTAACGATCTATTCAACAAAAAGTGTGCAATGAAAATATAATATCAAGTGTATAATATATGTAATATAGTCAACAACACAATGCCCATCTTTGATTTTGATATACTAACAAGGGTTGAAAAATGTCCCTGGGCCCCGGTAATAAATATAAACCATATTGGGTATGTTCAAAAATATACAAAATAAAAGCGATATATGCGAAGAAACGGAACGTTGATACGCATTTTGAATCTTACAAAACATTCTCATCACTCGAAAACCCTGAGAACATTTATTTAGAAAACAACAATGTTGGACGCAAATAATTTAATAATCCATGATATCACGTCTCAAAATAATATCTTAGACATATTTCCCTCCAGCGTTTAATCGATGTAGTTTATGATTTGTGCGACGAAACACAAAACAAACTAAAATTGAACTGACGCCGAGTGAATTGATATGGTTTTAAAGTTTGTTGTCGGACAATTTCTCGCGTAAGTACGACCTTTTCCCACCCTGGTACAGATTTTATTTACGCCTTTAAATAATAGTTTTTTTTTTTCAATTAAAAATAAAGTCGAATCAAATAATACCTGGTTTGCATGAATAGTGGATGTTAGAGTAATAAATTACATTGTGAACTGGAAATATTAAGTGGCCAAACGAATGAAAAAGAATAATTCGATGTGTGTTTACAACAGAAAATAACCATGAAAAATCAAACGAAAAAAGTTTGATACCAGTACAATCCATTTTTACGGGACTTACTTTCCAATGCACAGGTAATGCCATCAGGTCATTATTACTATTCCAATTTATATAAATAAAAATTGAGCGTCGATTCTAGAAGGTTCCCCTTTACCAAATCAGTAGAACGCGTTGTGCGTAACTTCCTACTATTAATCCGCTTATCTTAGATATATCCGTATTTATACCAACAACGTATTCTTTCTGTAATGGCTCTTGCATCTGCCTTTAATCCGTTGTCTGATGTAGCTCAGTTCGACTTTGAAGGCGGTTGGATGATGGAATGAACGTGTTTGTTATGACAAAATTTCACGATGGCCTTGTACGTGTTTGCTTGTATTGCGTACAACCATGGCTAAACAACAACTCGTTTTTTTTTTAATGAAAATTTAATGACAATATGATCAAGCAGTGTACATGGAATGAGCGCTTCGTGTAAGAGCCCATGCTTGGAAAGTCAAAATTTTGATCCTTAAATTGGTCGCCGCCTGTCAACGATGTCTCCGTTATCTTGACTTATCATCGCTAAATCGGCGTCATTTTGTAGGCAACGAGTTTTTTACTTTATTATATTTTAAAACATGATATAGTTTCTCTTATATTTCTTTGACATTTTTCATTAAAGAGGTTGCCGTTGACCGCGCGGTCTGCGCGAAAGAAGATTCGTGTGTGCCCTTCTCCCCGTGTCTAAATGTTTATGCACAAATAAATACAAATCCATGTTAATTGTCATCAACCAAATCAGTCAGGTGCGGGTCTCTATTGATCTCCGCTTTCTCGTTGAACTTTTGCTTGCCTTGTGACGCCACTACTTTGGAAACATTTAAACAAAAACTGAGAATTAATAAGAGGCTTTTCCAATAACATGACTATATTTACAAGAATTTTACTTTTAACTTTTGTGTCAATCAAAATAGGCTTGTAATGCCAAGCGTTAACTGAAATGGAAGAAAGTAACTTTAGTCTGTGAAACAAAACTTCAGTCGTTCAATAAATCAAAGGAAACGTACATTCGAATTCAGTAAAAATACAATCATATATATCTCAGCTTTGGCTTTGTATTCAATTCCAAGCAATTCATATCATGTAATGAGAGCAAACAAACAATGATCAAAAATGCCACATACATAGCGTCTATCTGGAAAAAAACTAAATTGTGAAATTTAATTAACAGTAGGCTACGGTATTTGTAAGTATTTTACAATAAAAGTCGTTTTCCTTGAAAACATTGTTCACAGACCGGAATATCCAAATTGATATATTTACCACAATTACTGATTGTCTATGATCTGTGCTCTGATTCATATTTTTGGAAAATATCTATATCATTTCGGCTAAATTATAGACTATCGTGGTATAAAAATAAACTTGAAAATTGAGCATCACGTTTAAAGGCACATAGGAAAGAGCTTATAACCAATGGTTTGATTGATATTTTTACAGTTACATTGCAGTTCTTATAGCGACCCACTATGTTAGCACAAATGTCCGTTTTTTATAACTTTTATCCAGTAAAGAGGATAGGTTTGTCGTAAGACTTGTTTTCATCCAGAGAACGCCTCGGCCTCCGTTTGCTGAATTTCTTCTGTGTGAATCTATACATTTACAATTTATCTTTATAGACAAAAAATGTGATTGGTGGCAAGATTGGACAGAGCTGGGGCAATCTGTTACATGTGAACCAATGCATTATAAACGATCACATATTCGACACCTTCAAAAAGCAAATCTATATTTTTCTTACAGTCCGCTGCCAGAAGAGCTGGAACAAGTTGCAGCAACTGCTCAACAACTACCACAACGTTATGGAGAAGAAATGCAAACGGTGATCCTGTCTGTAATGCATGTGGACTGTACTATAAACTACACGGAGTATGTTGTGGAATATTGTTTAACTCATTGAGTATCATAATATAAATGTGTATTCATTTGAAAATATATTTATATTTTAGGTGAATCGCCCTCTGACAATGAAGAAAGAAGGAATCCAAACGAGGAATCGCAAAATTTCGACGAAATTGAAAAAATCTTCGATGTGCCGGGATCCCCGCTTTGACGGAAATTTCAAATTTCTTGACAAGGGAGCATTAGGTGGCTCTGCTTATTCCCCCGGGTCTTTTGGACCGATGCATTCCCTCGGAGGCATCCCACATCACCCACACCACCATATGCCCCACCACCTGGCCGGTTCCAGTTTCGGTGGCGCTTCCCATCATGTGTTGCCACCCGGTGCACACCACCCCATGCACCACACATCCCACCCCACCGCTGGACCGGCTTCTGGGAGTTTGGCACTAGGTTTGAATCACTCCAACATGGTTCACGCATTAGGGTGAATTTTCAATTAAAAACCGAAAACCAATGTGGCAATGCCCAATACGAATTTTGACCGGGATTTTCCAAAGCAATCAGCCATGACGATTACGTCACTACCGTGTGAAGCAACGACCATGACAATAGTAAACTTTTCCCATGATGACGTCAGTGTATTTTTTTATCTTGTTTGGAGAGTTAGTTTTGTTTTTATTTTTGCTCTTTAGTTGTATCTATAGCCGACCAACGCTTTATAATGCGCTTTTTGTGTGAAAATTGTAGTTTTTTTTGTTATTTTACGAATATTGCCGCAAAAGAGTTCCTTTTTGTCTATTTTGTATTGTATTTGGTGCTAGACACTTCTACATAACTTCCAACCAAGAGTATTTTCCATACGCGCCTGTATTCTAAATTATTAAATACTCAAATTTGAAGAAGCTCAAACTATCCAGTTGTATGGATTGATTGAATCATGTTACGGACGTTTTTAACTACAGAGAATAGTCCGGTAATGTAATATTATAATATCGAATGTACCAACATGCATCTTCGAATTATATAATGTCGGAGGATTTTTCATATTTATTCCAGCGGACAAGAAACGAAAGCTAAAAAAATTTTTTAATAGTAATTATAATATTATTGTTTTTGCTTAAAAATTACTTGACGATAAAGAAATCTCTTGCAAATCCCAATGTAATAGTTGTAAGACACTCAATATATCCAAAGTCAATCTATTACTTTTCTAGAAAAAGAATCACCCCGAACATATATGAAAGTCAAACAGAACTTATTAAGAAACATATCTGATTCCAATGGTTCGCTATTTTTATTACAAAATGATTCTGCAGAATACTATTTGTTTTTATTTCTAGTAACATAATACAAAGGCCATTGGACGTGGCAACATTAAATGGTGTCTCGTTTTCATAACGTGAAGCATTGATTGATTGAAGTATATTTAAGATGCCTTGAGCTGATTATTTCCATTACACCAAGTTGCATTCACGTTTAATCACGTCCAACCAGGATATTTTGATGATTTGCAGAGATAGTAAAGTAGACTGGGCGTCTGATATAGAGTTTGATACGCTATGGATTCAAGGTTTAGAACCTCGCGTTTTTGTCAGGTTAAAGAATAGCTAGTGTTTAAGGCATTCGTTTAAAATTTGTTTTAGAAAAACACGATGACGATTGTTGATGTTCCATTTTTAGCTATAACCTACAAAAAATTATGATTGCGATAGAAAATTGAATAGATTTTGTACAACACGTTATCGACGTCATCAAGCGCTTCAAATTCACTACATATAATTTATATACAAATGGCATAAAAAGGTTAAATCTGGCACTACCGAAAGTAGTAATAACGGCAATTCAGATTGCGAGTTTTGTGAAGTTATTTTTTCTTCTCAAATTGATGAAATTTGCAATTTAGTATTGCGGAGTCAAAACAAAATACCGATATGACGAGTCCATATAATTTCACTCTTCCGCCGACGCTTTTTAAATAAATTTGTGTTCGAATATTAGATGCTTATCAAAACCCTGCGGCATCATGAAATTATGGGAACTCAGATACGACGATTGCCCTGATCCGCGTGACGACCAGGCGAACAAAGGACCTTTTTAAACCAATAAATTTGCTTCAAATCTTGGAGTAACAACGACATTCACGTTGTCACATAAAAATCAACAGCTCATTCGTTAAAGTGAATAAAAAGCAATAAGAACTTGAAAGGTCAAACAAGAAAGAGAATAATAGCATATTAATATAAGGAAAGTTGGAAACTGATATGTCGCGGCAATTGGTATTCCAATCTGTTTATCCAAAAACTGAGGTTTCGTTTATAATGCATTTTTTGGTTTTGGTTTCGTGTTCATATTTTTTGTCCATTTTGGATAGGTATTGAAAGAGTGCCATTGCTTGTTTACTGCACATTGAGTTATATATTTAATAAGTCCATATATATATCAAGCAGCATTTGTAACGAGGCATGAAACCCCGTCAATCTTTCACCAATAGTGCAATCGGAAATATAATCTTATTTCCAACTAACAAGGATATGGAATTAATCATACCAATAACTCTTGGCAAAACATATGCTTTGGACTTTATAAGAGTAAGCTACAATCCACAGGAGTCAATGTGAACGGTCGCCTCGTCACTTGGTTAGACATGTTATGGACTCTTAATCGCGTACCACACTTTTTAAAATTATTGTTACGCCATTACGTGGTCGGTGTTGCTGTCTCTTTAAGACTGCTTGGTGAAATTACATTCCCATTACTGAGGGTGCGACAAAATAAATAATCAAGTTGGAAATTTACCGATATGTTTATGTTTTTCAGATAAACATGTTTTTATTGTTTTAGCATAGAAGCACCAAGATGAAAAATATGAGCTACACTTGAAGGTGCTTTTGAAAATGAATAGAAATCAACTGAAGGGGGATTGTTTTCCAGTAAAATGATAACCTCGGAAAAAAATTATGTGAATTAATTTAAGAACAATTGAACGATCCAATTATAAGAATACTTGAAAACACTGTCACCCACAATTAGATGATTATGAATTTTGGAAATATTCATTTAAAAATAACTGGATAGTATAGAATTCAAATATTTATTCCGGAGGAAGAGAGGAAAGCCGATAAGACGGATTAATCATATAGCGAACCACAGCCTCTTGTCCGGTTGCCAGTTTCATGTTGGGTATGGGATTAGTTAGCCAGTGATTTGCCTCAAATGCATGGATTTGACGATGGAGGAAGCCCTAACTGCCCAGGGGTTACGCCAATCACCATGCCGCGGTGGCGAGGAGTCCAGCAATCCCCTCGCACATAAGTATTCCCCGCGGGATGTGAACCCACACAGGGTAATCATAGGTGCAATGGCGAGCATTCCCAACGTAGAACACGATGCGACACACTGCCGAGCTTGCTTTGCTTCGAACAAAGCTTTTTGATGTAATTTAGGCTATTATAACACGGTATGACGGCTTGAGCAAAAATCACCTCTGCCTGGTCCCCAATACACGATCGACACCGCCCCCTGTAAAATCTCCAAATACGCCCTCTCCGTACAGATGCGAAATGCTCGGAAGTTTTCAGCGTCATAACGTATTTCTTTTATCAAAAGGATAAGAAAATGTCGAAATGTAGCTATATAATTTACGCAACAACATTTATTATATTGTTTCGGATCACTTTTATCCTAACCCCTTTATTTTAAAAAATGAGGTGATAATTTTATTTGTTAGTGGTGTTATATTTATTAATAATTGGGCCAAGCTTCGGATAGTTCAGAAGCTTTCGGTGTAGGCACAACAGGATCCACCAAAAAATTTAAGTCCATAGCATATTTGATCAAAATAGAATAATTTATTTCCGATTGCAAAATTAATGCACAGTTGTAGGCAGCGCCGGCATTACGTTATCTTTATTAATGATCATTCAAGCACTTGCGTAGGCAGGAGGCCCAAGGCTGAGCAATCTTTTTTTACGTGTCGTCAAGACATGGTTGTGGTCGGCGATGACCTCTGATCGCCTTCCATATTTGTGTGTTGTTTATTGTCATCGTGAAAGAATTAACGAGGAGAACAATCGTATAGTTACTACATAGCAAATCACATATCGCTACTTGTTTGGGCATCGCAGATCACACATACAAGTTAGATCTCCAGCGCCTCCAGTGTTTATTTCTTTATAGCTGACGACAAGTATTGCACCACTACTTTTGTAATCTTCATAACTGTCTCATTTCATTGCTTGCATCGACTGGTGCAATTTGCTCATTTTTATATCTTTAGTGTAACAGCCCGCGTTAGTACTGAAATTGTCTCCAGTGTTTATTTCTTTATAGCACCATTACTTTTGTAATCTTCACTTCACAACTGTCTCATTTCATTGCTCGCATAGACTGGGGCAATTTGCTCATTTTTATATCTTTAGTGTAACATTCCGCGTTAAGACTAGCACTGTGGAATGCCCACAGCTAATTTGCTTCTGCAATGCGTTACTGGTATGGTAACAGGGGTAACTTTTAGAGGATTGTCTGGACATAGCCTATATCAGCGTTTCCCAACCTTTTTTGGTCGCGGACTATTTTCTCACCGGCGAAAACCTCTGCGGACTCAAGGTGCATTTATTGCAACCGTACTCTGTGCGAAGAAGCAATTAAAGCAATTACGTGCTCGTTAAAAGAGCCGACTTTTTATTGTATAATGGCCGTTTCCGTCGCACAATATTCAATCCATGACAACGACGAGAATATAAAATATCTTTTTATTTCAATTTAATTGTGTTCATGGTAACCCACGGTTGCGTCGACTTACGACAAGATGAAAGCATTACTTCTTTAAAATGCCACGGCAATCTGCAAACATATTAATGTGAGAATGATATTGCCCGATTATATTTAGTTTTGATACATATTTTTTGCGACCTTGCGAATTTGTTATCGCTGTTAGAAAAATCCTACTATCTGCTATAAAGTTCCAGAAAGTACAACTTGATTTAGCACTTATTAAAAATATATTTAAGGAATGTTAGTAAATCAAAAATACAAATTCATCGCCTTGCTTCACTATTAATTTAATTGTGGTGATTTTAATCTGCAGTTGTGTAAATAAAGCAACGCGTGGTAGTGCCCGATTATATTTTGTTTTGATTCGTATTTTTGTGAATTCGACAAATCTGAGCTGTTCGTACAACACTTATAGCGCTCCAGTACTGTACGTACCAATGTGGATGCAGTGAAGCAAGGAATCCTAAGGAAAAATGCCCTGGTACGTGTACTACGGTAGCACCCGTAATGGGATTCAGCCGATTCGCACTGGTTCTATAGAGCCGTCTCACGGAATTTTATGGAATCAGCGAACAGGACCGGCCGAAAAACATGACTTTTGTGATGGAACCGGCTGACAAAAAATTTGAATCCCAACACTGGGTAGCACCCGAAATTTTGCGATTTGCAATGTCTGAAAAAGCGTTTTTAATCCGTTGCGGACCATAATAAAACAAACCTTATGGTGTTCTCTGTTTTATTTTCAGTATTTTGTATTGCCGCTTTTCAATTTAAAAAGTTTGAATTGCCACCATTGACACCTACAAAGAAAAATTTATTCCTCGTTGTTCGAACTCGCGAGAAACACCACTAAGGTATCTATCGAAGCGTGCGCAGACTCGTGTTTTCGTCGGAAATCCGCAAGTGAGTTGGGAAATCCAATCGTTTGATCAGGCGACGCGTCACCTGTTACCAAATTTTCGAATAGAAAAACAGACTTATGATGACCATCTCTGGTCCTTCGCGACTTCCAGTTAATTGCAATGAAATCCGTTACTGTAACGCATAATTACTTTTTCCTATTTTGAATTTGCGTTGTGATTTCTGCACGACGAAATAAATTTATTGTCTATTTTATGTTTTATGTAAATTCTAACTTAAATCGTAACTTGGCTGTTATAATATTGTTATGTGAATAAACTTGCCTTTTATATTTTATGTAAATTCTAACTTGGCTGATAGCTAAGTTTCACAAAAACGTTTGCAGTCCGCAGCGAATTTCTGGCTCGCTGCGGACTCATTCAAACCCTCCGCGGACTCATTTGAGACCGCGGACTCGGGTTGGGAAACACTGGCCTATATTGATGCATGTGATAGCGTTAGGACTAGGAAATATTGGCGAGCGGTTCAGACCCCTTCGCATATTGCCATACCCCGTCATGCTTCTACACCCCACTCCACCAAGATGTAATAAATTCCTTAGGCCAAGCCGAACCCGAAAAAAGCGGTCCTTCCAAATAAATAGTATATCCTTACATATTCTTAGATATCAGTGGCTTCTTGTTCGTAGTGAAACGCGCGAGTAGGCATCAAATTGAAAAAAAAAATCTTCCCCCAGTTTTGGGCTGGATTTTCTCTTGCATCCAGGTTTCATTTATATACTTTTTCACAAATCAACTACATTCCTTCTTGTTGGTCTAACATTCATGGCCTGTAACGCGCCAATAGAGGTTGTCTCTAAATCGATCAGTATCTGTAATGCAAGTAGCCTACCTACCCCACTTCCGCGAATCACCTATAGGTCCGTGCATAGAGTATATTTGCCAGTGCTACTGAGATTGTACTAAATTTGCCATATCGAAATCGAAAAGAATATATTTGAGTACGTACATACAATTTGAGTCCGCACTGCAAACTCTTTTCTACTGAGTACTGACTAACGAAATGTTACGTCGCGTAACATCACATAATATTATGATGGGCTCCTTTTCTCCAATGCTTTGCTCTTTTATTAACTTATAAATACCAATTGATACGAATATCTCCAATATCTCAAAACTTAAACATTCTAGTTCATACATATTGGGAATTGGTCAAACACCGCGGACAAATATTATATATAGCCTACATATAAAATTAATCACCAGATAATCACAAATATTTTACTTCAAAAGCAGGCGAAAATAATTTGTAATTAACACATTTTCCATTACTGTTGGAAGGCGATTTATTGGTGTGACCAAAGTAATATGACAATGGGGAGTCGGGGATAATAGAAGGTTAAGAACCTTTGTTCCAGTCAGTAAATGCTGTTAAAGAACTAGAATTTACCTTCCTGTTTTGCTGATCACATTGATTTAAACTTGCGTAATACATCGCTTTAGTCCCACTTGACTTTAGAATTGGAATTTCGGTCTTTGCATGAAGGTGAATCTTCTTCATTGCCGAATTGCAAATTTTTGAGTAAGATAGAAAAGACATGCAAACGCCAAAATATTAGTAATCTCTATTATAATCTTCTATTATTCAAGTTTCGATATTAAATTTGACCCGGGTAAAACCTGATTTAGAAACCTGAACCTGCATTAATCCTAGTCGATATTTGAATTTTGAGTCAATTGCAACTTTTTATTTTGTAAAACTGCCCACACGTGACACTAATATACTAAGAGAAAAAATCTCTATTTGATATACTAGTTCTTGTATAAATTATCCATAATTTTGAAACTGCAAAACGTAAAATATGGATGTTGTGAGTTAAGCTATATACACAATGAGATATCATGTCATAGCAAGGGATGTCAAACCACTACTGACCCGCGGGTCCCAAGCTGACCCACCGTGTTTTCTCGGTGACCCACCAAGTCACGAATTGATGCAAAAAAAAAACAGTAAAGTGTTCTAAGGATATAAAAGCAGCTGAAATAACGATCGAGCAAGACTTTATTGTGGTTTATGCCAAACAAGGTTCTATACAGCAGCAGCCAATGATATCTTATGACATGTCAGAAGATATTTTTATTTGGAAGGACCGGAATCTTTACGGTTCGGCATTGCCTGCCCAAGTAATTAACTACGACCCGCTGCCATATTCATAACAATGAAATTAAAACTTTTGACTCAATTTATTGAAAAAGATTCGCCATCCCTGGTCGTAACAGAAACTTCAGTTTCATTTATATTTGTGAATGAATTTCTTTTAGCTTTACCAGACGCGTAGAGTTTCCAATTTGAGTAAGGTACAGCCAAGCGAACAGCAAATAACGGGGTTAAAGACATATCTTAATTGCCAAAAAAATTGATACAATTTCACCAACTGCATTTAAAATTCATGCTTATAACTGCGGTACAGTAAAGTACCTTGTACCAGCCTTCAATTACTGGGCTATGCTAGGCTGAAACACACAAGAGAATCCACTCACCAAAATACCAGACGTAAACAAAAAGCACTGGAAAAGCAACTACATACAATAATTATCAATTAATTGAAAAAAAACTTTAATAATGAGCAACATGATGCGTATAGGACTTGCTCTTTTCAGGAGTTCTTCATTTCCTCCCCTGAAATATTTGCTACCGTAAAATGAATGACATAATGCCATCATAACGCAATTCGTTGCAGAAGTTTACGAAGCAAACGCGGTATTGTCCAATGTCCACCGCAAAAAATGAACATGTTTATTTGCACGAGTTTTATGCAGAATTGTCTAACACGCAGCTATTGAAAGAAATCTTACTTCCTTACCTCTCGAACTATTCAAATTATCATCCCGGAGATTTCAGTGCATGTGCATATAGTTAGGCATTGCATAAATGTTCTCTAGTTACTATTTTCTTACCTTCCCAAATACAATAATCAATGTCATCAATTGAAAAGTTTAGATATAGATACTAGGTCTGCCCTGAAAAAATTAGTGCGATATGGTCATTTTGCATAAAGAGTGTCCATAAAGTCCATTTAGTTCCCAATACATCTCAACCAGGTTTGTTGTTTTTTAATTAGTAATTGTTTAAGTACTTTTATTTCACTTAATACACCTGTGAGGGTCAAAACAATATATGGTATCGATAAATTCATTTTGCAATTTTAAAAATTTTGAAGACCCTATGGACACTTTATATATATATAATTTTATTTAATATTTTTATATTGATATAAGTGGTAAAATGAATGAATATAGCGTAATTTTATTACAGCTGTTATTTACAGTTTTACACACCGACTAGTGTAGCAAGTCCACAGAATAGGGCATAAATTGAAATTATAGTTATACTGTTATTTAAATACCTAATTACCCGTTATAACAAGAGAGCTTTGCTCAAATATATGGACACATAGGAGGAAACGAAATATATTTTATTATCAATTCACCGAAATAGGGTATCCTGAACGAAAACAGTGCAGCAGCTACATGGCTATGTTACAGTGTCTTACTCGGTACGGCACAGTTTACCGATTCCAAGAAAAGCGCCAACATTAAAAGACATTAGTTATAACAATGAGTTCAAGTCCCGCTTTTACGTTAGTTCAGTGTCACCGAGCTGTGTTATGGTACCAGAATTGCCCTATCTTTAGAAGTTCCCGTCTCGTGACAGCGTGAAATTGCAACTCACAACTGTAGTAACACCACCGATCCGAATCACTATCGTAATATAACACCATGGCGCTGTTCGCCATTCCCCTTGAACAAATCTTGGCAAAGCAAGAACTACGTTACACGGGAACCACCGACGTTCGATGAGCACGTGATCAAACGAACAAAAAGAAGAGTGCCAGCATAAAAACAAATCCATTACGTGTCAAAAACACGAATCCCACAGTGCTAACAGAAATATTTGAAATAAATAAATAAAAGTAATAGTCTTCTAAAAAAATTCCATATTCAACCACTAAAAATTTGGAAGAATTGGTCCAGTAATCAAAGGGAAAAGCGACTTTTTAAGTTTTCCACTAGGTGTCCAAAAATAATTCAGAACGATCGTTATATCCACTAACGTGTTCAATAATTGTTACTCCCGGTCGGTCTGGTTCCATTTTACATGGGTTATTCTTTTGTCAATACAATATCGACCTTTCCCCGAGCATCGACTTCCTTGTTTACTCTGTGACGTTGGCCAATCAGCAATATGCAAAAATTGACGTAACAATGCTCCCTTTCCGCATGCGCTCAATTTAATTGCAGTAATAAAAAATTAGTGTAGAAATAGCTGTGATAGACTAGGCTAAAAAATTTAAAAGCTCTCATACAGGGCTTTCCGAATTAAAGTCGGATCAATTGATCCCGGCCGCGCACAACAATTTGCCTCTTAATATATTGCTTTTATATAGTTGTAGTTTGATTACATGAAAGTTTTGATTGCAATTTCATTTATTTCAATTCGATTGTAAACTTTACAATATATGGGCATTCGGCAACCGAGATATTGCGTGATATAGAAAGAACCTGATCGGGATTGCAAGAGTATACAAAAAAGAATAGAACACGCAGTTAGGAACTTCCAAAACTCCTTAAAGAGGCAATAAAATTAGCAATATCGTGAATCATATAGACTAGTTCATTTTTTCTATATATCATTAAGTTTTGATCTGAAACAATTTCCTTCAAAGCTTCGAGAAATATCTTGTTTCGTGAACCACTATGTCTGGTGTTGTTTGCAATTCTTTTATTGTAGAAACTCCTGGAAACAAATATAAATGAGGCAATGTTACTCTATAGCTCTTCATGAACCAAAATAAAAGTTTTATCTATATTGCGAGGGATCTTTCAAAATTGCGCTGGTGTGTGCCATTGGGAATTTATTGTTAGTTGGCAATTTAAGATGCTTTTTGAATACTTAAAGTATTAAAATCGCCTTAGTTTACGCAATAAAATTTGGGAAGAGATTTGCAGTTTTTTTTTCGGTACGTCAAGTGCCATCAAAACTAAACTATAAAATGAAAATTAAAATAAGTTCTTATTGTTAGTGTTTTGCTCAACGTAAAAAGATTCATAAAAGTTAGTACACATATGAATTACTTCGAAGCAGCATTATTTTATAAACTCACCAAGAAATTTCATGGTATAGATAAATTCGTTTTTGAGAATTTCCAGAACATTTCGTACACCTTCTTCGCCCTGAAAAGTTATTGTTTCGTTTGAACGTTGTCGTATTTGAAAAATATTTTACACGTCTATTAGAATATATATTTTGCACCAATTTTAGGAGAATTTGCCCTATTGCATAACGACCACCGTGTATGTATATTAAGAGTGAATAGGGTCGATATAAAAGCTTTATGGAACATATATGTTTAGAACCAAATGATCTTATTACAAACCTCGCATGCTAGTCCCCAGAGTATGGGTCTTCCAACAAATACCGCCTTTGCTCCAAGAGCGATTGCTTTTGCTACATCTGTCCCGTTACGGATTCCTCCGTCAAAATAAACATCAACTTTGCCATTCACGGCTTTAACTACTTCTGGAAGAACGTCTATCTAAAATCAAAAAACAGTTTTAAGGAATTGCATAGAAAATGAAAATCGTGGATGCGTACATTCATCTCATAGAGTTGATACTCAAACCATCTCTGTGTATAAAATTAGCCTCTGTTTCAAAGAGAATTCAGAAAGAGCATTAAAATTTTGATTCGATGATAACTTGGACTTTACAATATGGATTTAGGTTTATCTTTTCTTCACTCGAGAAATGACGTAGAAATGATATAGATCGAGTCAGCATGCTTTTCTTATTGTATCTCTTATTTTTCATCTCAGTTAATTACACGAAACAATCAATCACAGTAGCTGAAAATTAATAAATTTGTAAGACAAAATTCTAAAACAAAATATAAAAGATTAAAACAACATTTGAAGTTGCCGGAATATGTCAAAAAGACAGCGGTACCCAATGTATGAGTTGCTAAAGCCATACCAGTACAAAAACTGGTATATTTCATTCTATATCAATGTATACTGACTGTCGCAAATGTACTATCTAATATTCTTCCGCCGTGGTTTGAGACAATGATTCCGTCAACTTTGTGTTCAACAGCTATAAGGGCCATTTCCGCTTAATAAAAAACAGATTGTAAGGATTTTTAACGAAAATTGATTAATTTTTATTGTTATTCCCTGCAATACAAAGCCTATCATGTGGATGAACTCATAACAATAGCCTACCTGTCATAATTCCTTTAACCACTACAGGTAACTTGGTTAATCCTTTCAACCAGTCGATACTGTCCCATTCAACACTTCCATCCATCCAAGATTCCAACGCATCAAAAGCCAGTTTATTGGGTTCCACAATCTTGATTGATTGTTCAATATTTCTGCATCTAGATCATTCGCATAGTAAAATATATTTGAAATAAATTGCAAGAAATGTGAAAAAGATGTCGTTGCTTGATGCTCTTCCGAACGCTTTTTGATGACACAAGTGTTTTGAATTTAGAATAATTTTAGAGTTTCAGACGTTATACGTTTGACGAGAGAGGACTAAACTTCAATGAATCTGTTCGATTTTCATCTGAGTAAAAATACCTGTATACACATAGTACTTACACAATAGATGTTTCAAAATTAAATGGTTTCCCGTCTTTGTATCTGTAATCACGATGTCTATTAACCATGTGATCGACAGTTGCAATGAATCCTTTAAATCCATTTTGCTCAGCTCTTCTTACATAATGTTTTGTTACAACACGATTCTATGAGATATTTGAATATCAATAAGGCAAAAAAGTATTTATGAATCTATAATAGTTAGAGACTTCAAGTACGTGTATAGGTAAACACTTAATCATTATTTTTTAAGTTTGCCGTTTTAAATGTTAAGGCTGTCGTGATTCTATGGCGTGTGTAGTCACCTTTTACACCTTCCATTTCCAAAATTATGTCAAACTTTGTACGGCCGAAAGGAATGAATTGATATTCAAAAACACAGTTGGAGTTTTCAATTTAAAGAATTTCATGCTTACTCATTGTATTTTTATGTTTGCAGACTACTGAATGTAAACATTATCATTATTACTATGAAATTGGTAATTTAATTCTTCCATAACAACCTTGGTTAATTGAACTTGGCACCATTTTATGCAGTTTGGCACTTCAGTTGCGATTTCTTCCATTGTTTTACTACTCAATACACTTACTGTCATTCCTACGCCATGTGATTCTGCGGCTGAACAAATATACATATATTATTTAATATTGTGTGAAACTAGCAATTGTGATATATGAAAATGAATAAATATGTTGGTGTTATTTTACCTCTTGTTGTACATAATTCACCTTCTGGCGTACACAGACCATGTTGTGCTGTGGGTGCGACACATATTGGAAAGGGTATTTTTGAACCAATTACTTTTGTCGAACAATCCACTCTGCTAACGTTCTTTAAATTCCTGGGACGGAACCGCCATCTGTGTAAAATTTTAAATTTTGTCAATGATTTAATTTGTTTAATATATAATCCCGGGATTAAAACAGTGTTGCAATTTGAAGCACGGTAACCCAAAATAAGCAATATTGATGACTCTTAGTGACACCTTGAAAAATAGTTCATGTTTCAGCGTGCAGTTCATATAAAATTAAGCGTTTCTCAATAGAAAAGGAATTCCTCTGGGGAGAATTTTATGTTGTTATTGAGGAGGAAATACAAAAATATCGCCTTGTGTTCGGTGTAGTTTTACAAAAATTGTTCACCTATTTAGTATTATTGTAATACATATTCATGAGATTCAAAGCATGAGCACGGCATAAAGAAATCCAAAATAGACAAAGAGAAGAATGTATCGAAAAATGTTAGGAGCCACTGCTTTAAACTACGCAAAACCTTTTTCACAATATTCCGGATTTCCAATACAAGCGGATTTCCCTGCATGAAGCAAACTAAATAATAATCTCCATCGTTCATGTCACGGATATCGCGTTGAGCATCAAAGTAAAAACATAAATAATAGACCAAAAAGAACGTGAAAATATCAGTTGCTATTGCGAATAGATATGCAAACATCCTGAATCGGTAATTTCCCTTTTAAATGCTTCACAGTTTTCTTTTATTGTTTCTTCTCCGATTGCTCCAGCAGCATAATAGCCCCAATCATGTTGTGATAACTTTCTCCTAGCCTCCTCTTCATAATCCTTTACTGATACCAATAAGTTCTCCGTGGACTAAAATATATAAATTGGCTATCCGTAAAAGAGTTTAAGCATGTGGAATAACAGCGGTTATTATGTGTGCGCCGTTACTTTTGAGTTGACAGGATTATCAGAACTTGGAAACAACAAAGTTATCGATTTTTCAGCCATCTGTTTCCCAGACTGACAGCGACAGGCGTGGCATAAGTATAACGCGTTTTTGCATGCGATTTGAGAACTTTGAAAACTGTAGTATATTCATTTATGAGGTGAGGCGGAACCAGCCGAAAATGTCGAAATTTGTTGTTTTTTTACGTCGTTCATTCGGACCTTTCGCTCCCAGTAAGATCAGGTACTAACAGGCAGTGGTATCTAACGATATCTTATAGAAAATCTTACTTTGCTGTTGAAGTTATCCCCAGCTACAGAAGCGCGCATATTCATATATCTCGTTTGGAGGACGGATTGATAGTAAGCAAAAAGGAGATCTTTTCCTCTGTATCCCATGGCTACACCTATGAGATGAGACTCGTTTTGCAAACATAATTGTCATTTCCCTAGTTTCATATTCAGGAAACAAACTGTATAATATTCTACAATCCATATAAGAGTTTTAGAAAATTGCCAAATTTCATACGACGTACGTAATTGACGTTAGATTCAAATACTTAAGAAACTTACGACCTTTCTCCGTCCTGGTCTCCAGCTACGCATCTTATTTGGTGCTCTTGCTACTGCTTTAAATCTCCCCGAATTTTCTCATTACGGTTAAATTCTTGAAGAATGCAGTCATCAACCAATCCAAGCAAATTGAAGTACAAGTGATACGAATAATATTTAAAATTGACCTATTGCCAAATACACGAACAAAGAGTACTTTGCGCATTTAAAACGCTGAGTGTTGCTAAATTATCTTCATTCGCTATGATGTCAAGCCAAGTTTATTTTTCCCAACCAGTAAAAAAAGTAAGTTGATGCACATATAATAACTTTCCACAACTCGATAACAGTAGATTCCTACATTTCGTACCCGCACACTAATCTTTTCTGACTTTTAAATTTCGGGGCTTGCTTCGATAATAAAAAAAAAAGTCTTGGCTTGCCCAGTAACGTTTTTGAAAAATGAGCCCTTTTTAATAGAACAGACAGAAGTGGTCAGTACATGACATATGGCTTCTTACCAAAGCACGAAGATAGATGTCTATGTGAAGTAACACTCGTTTACAGATTACAAAACTTATTTACAAAATCTATTTATAGCTATACTTCCAAAAACTCATATGTGATAAATGATTTCAATTTTGCAAGACATTTTGGTGTTTGGATATGACCTTAACATGGACGCCTATCTTCGTGCCTTGGAGAGAAGCCACATGACATGTAATAACCACTTTTGTCTGTTCCATTAATCACAGGTTAATTATTGGACACAAAGTGGACCTATGGTCTGTCTGATGGACCGTTTTGTTATTATGTTCATTTCATTCATTATTATTATTATGTTCATTCTTTCATTTCTTTAGAAGATTCCTGTGGCCCCTTTTTTGTATGTGATGACGTCATCAAAATTGGGAATAGCGCACCGTGTCGTGGTTCAGTGATCACATATCACTTAATATTCAGCCATTGGAAATTTCAAAAAAATTTGGTCCAGTAATCGAAGAGAAAGGCGATTTTTTCATAACAACGAGAAGAAAATTGCCAACAACAAGAGAGCGATCTCAAATATATGGACACGAAAACTAAAACTAATTATTGATCTCAGTGATCTGTTGGTCAGACTACTACAAAATTGATACTAACCAGTTTTAGCGTTTGTGTCCATATATTTGAGCGTCGGTCTTTTGTTATTAGTATTTTTCTTCATTGTTGTTGTGAAAAAATCGCTTTTCTTTTTGATTAGAGGGTTGAACTACTATAAACGTCAAACGTCACTACGACGTCGCAATCACGTCATATAGCTTGCAAAAGTCAGACATATGTAAAAATTGTGAAGCTAAATAAAAAATATTTATTGGATTTTATCTTGCCTGCTTTGTTTTGAATATTTACATTTCAAAACTTTTCATTTATTTCATTATTTACTTTCCATCCACATATTTTCAACGTGTTTTTCGAATAAAACATACTTTTGCCCTACTATCTGTTATTTGTTGCTAGCTAGTTATTTTTGAAGTGGGCTGCGAAACTTGACAAATTCTAAAACGAGGCGCAACTAAAAAAGTTTGAGAACAACAACTGTACTGTTTCTCGAAATCTGGTAATTACGTCTTATAGGGCAATTGACATAAAATGCCCAGGTTTAATGAGCTTTTTTTTTTTTTTTTATTAATAGGCAACTTGCGAGGATAAAACCCTGACATTGCCATGGCAGCCTGTGGGGTTAGGCACATTACACCAGGGGTCCGCAAACTGCGGCCCGCGAGCTAATTTGTTGCGGCCCTGCAACGACCTGACATTTAATACATACAACAAATATTGATCCTAAACTTATTATTGTCTCTAGACGGATTTATGTAGTACCAAATGAAGCTGTGCGGCGCTTGTTTTGTAATAAATAGCGTCAGTAGTATGTCGTTTGAGATAATTTTGATTTTTAAAATTAAAAATGTATTGGAAACGGAGGGAGGTTCGCGACGAGGGTCAACATTCCAAAGTGCTTGGACGCGAAATATTTTTTTTTTTTGCGCATTCCAAAACCAGTTTGCTCTATATGCCCGGTAAGCATTGCAGATATCAAGGAATTTAATGTTAAATGTTTTAATGTTAATGTTAATCGAAAATCTGACCCGGGACTGCGCCACAGCTCATCTGTGCGACAGTGCAAAACGTGTAATCTGCACGTTCGGAAGTCATAATCCTTTATCTAAAATGCACAAATTTTATACAAATTACTGCTCTGTCATCAATCTGATGATTACTATGTTCGACTTTGTAAGCCATTGTTACTTTCTATCTCTTTAGTTATTGCTGAATCTGTGATAATCTGATTGCCTAATCTCTCTCTGATCCGTATAACATTGTTTAATATCCTGTTATAACCTTTTTATGTCATTAAAAGTTATTGTGTTATAACTGATAAACTACATATTAATTGCATATTTAATTGTGGATCATACATTAATATTCCAGTTCTTTTTCAAGTATGTACTTATAAATTATTCAAGTAATACCCTTCTTATATTGTAAACCCACTATTATGTAACAAGTGAACTGTATATTTAATTGTGGATCATATAATAACAAGCCGGTAGGCGACCAGTTGGATCTCCGCAATTGCTTGAGGCCCGCATCTTTTTAGTTTACTAACGGATAATAGGAGACACTACTAAAAACGCCAGTTCATTTTGAACGCTGCGCGTTCCGCTGAGTTCATTTCAAACGCTGCGCGTTTCTTAGTCTTACTCGCGTGACTGGTATATTAAACCATTATTAAAAAATAATCTTCACTAAAATCCCTAAGGCTTCTCCAGTTTATGGAGTATCGAGACCAAAAACGACTTATTTGAAAGAGTACTTTGCTATGCGGAAGGTAGCGTTCTTGGAATTTGAGTTTTCGACTTGGTTGGCGAGAAAACGGCGATAAATTGTGAAAAAACTAGGAATTTCATAACGATCGGCGCGTTTTTCATTGTTACCATGGAAACGGGACCTCTATCTGGACTTTCTATAAACGCACATTACTAGGGTGACAGGATAACACACGTGGAAAATTTCATCAAGATTGGTCCAGCCGTTAAGACGCTACATCTAAACAGACAGACAGATACACAGATAAGCCGGTAGGCGCCCAGTTGGATCTCTGCCATTGCTTGAGGCCCGCATCATTTCAGTTTACTAACGGATAATAGGAGACACTACTAAAAATCGCCAGTTCATTTTGGACGCTGCGCGTTCCGCTGAGTTCATTTCAAACGCTGCGCGTTTCGTAGTCTTACTCGCGTGACTGGTATATTGTGGCTGAAAATTGAAAAATGATCTTCACTAAAATCCCTAAGGCTCCTCCAGTTTATGGAGTATCGAGACCAAAGATAACTTATTGGACAGAGTATTTTGCTATGCGGAAGGTAGCATTCTTGGAATTTTAGACTTCGACTTGGTTGGCGAGAAAACGACGATAAATTGTGGAAAAAATTGAAATTTCATAACGATCGGCGCGGTTTTTATTGTTACCATGGAAACGAAACCCATATCCGGACTTTCCATAAAACCAATGACATTAAACAACATGATGCGCAACTCCGGCATTTTTGGCCGAAGATCGTATTCGATAGCACGCTCCAATGCACATACTTGACGAAACGAAAACGAGCGGATGTGTGTTGCTTTCAAGGCATAGCACGAATGGTGTTCGAGCCTGCTTCGACAATTGTTGTGGTTTTTAATGATATGTGGAAAATTGAAGGTAAAAAGAAATCGGAAAAAAGTAAGGTAAATACTATTGTTGTATATCACACCCGGGCATCGCACTGTTAAGTACATGCGGGAAAGCCAGCTTTTGTCAAATACTACGAAGTTTATATTTCAGTACGGTACGTAGTTGGCCATCTGCCGAAATTGCATATTTACTTACCCCTTATGGTTTCAAATAGTTCATGCACCTCCATTTAGATTTTTTTAATCAGTGAGGATATATACTTATTGCTGTAACATACTATTGCTCATTCACTTTTATTTGCGTATTGAATCAACGGGTTAACAAGTTCACCTAAAATTTCACTCATACCGGTCTATATTGTATAGTCTGATCTCTCAAGTATTTGGAGCCACGAATGCTTATAATTTTCTGACTAAACCCCTTTATTAGTTGGTTTATATGCCAAATTCAGTAAAACATTTTTTACAAAAAACATAAGATATTGGGTTTATTAGATTTTTCATTCTGAATCATATAGACTGCTTTATTCATTCTTAACGAAAATTAATATTGGCGCGGCGGTGTGGCTCAACGGGCTAAGCGTTAGGAATACGATCGTCACCGCACCTCTAATTACTCTGCGTGGGTTCGCAGGTTCGAATCCCATGCAGGGATGGTTATGTGCGAGAGGATTGCTGGACTCCTCGCCGTCGTTGGGTGGTTCACGTAACCGCTGGTCGGTTACGGCTTCCTCCACCACCAAGTCCATGCTTCCGAAAAAAAAAAAAACAATACAGTAAAAAACTAATCCCATACCCGACTTGGAATGGTAACCGGACGAGAGGCCGTGGTTCGCCATATGGATAAGCCGTCTTATCGGCTTTCCTCTCCCCCGGGATAAATATGTAAATCCTATCCTATCCTAATACATCTCCTCTCCTACAGATGTGAAAGTTGTGGACAGACCTGTCTAAGCATTGTGAGACTCCTGCAGCACAAGAGGCAATAGCAATAATAGTGAGTATATCAATCAAGAAATTAGGCCGACATAAAACAAAACTTTCAACTTTTCGTCTAACCTCAATTTCCTATTATTTATTCACAAGACAACTGTAGCTGAAGGGGAGATATCAGAAGTCTGGCGACATATCAGTGACAGTTTGATTCCAAGAAATATGATTAGAATACTCCATAAATGTTTGCAATAGAAGAACAACCTATGGAGGAATGCAAAGACATTTGACCCTCCGGTAAAGTTGTGTATGGCCCATACATCCTGCAGGGCTTGAGGGAAATAACTAAAAATTCCAAAGCGTAAGATTGCATAAGCGGTCTTCTTTGTAAAAAGGCACAAAACATGCCAGACATACTTAAAACAGCTTTGAAAAATGAGGATTACGGTTCACTGACCAACCTGTGTTATATTTGGTTTATCAAATTTTGGTAGTACTATAGAAGAAATTTAGGAAAGGGTATAATCATGATTCATGATAAAATAATGTTATATATTTTAGACAACTTCAATCTAGACCAGGGATGTCAAACTCGCGGCCCCAGAGAACTTCCAGTGCGGCCCTCGAACGCTTAACAATAATTATAATAGTATTTTGGAATTTTTTTTTATTTAAATGTAAAAGATTTTTCAAACCTTTTAAAGTGAAATTGAATATTCACACAGAAAACAATTTACTGAAAGTAGTTTTAGAAAGTTAATTTTTTTTTGTTCACATTTTGACTCAATTAAGAATACACATCAAGCTAGCAAAATAATACTGAATAAAACACTTGAGTGATTAAATTAAAGTACACGAAGAAGGTGGCATTTTCGAAGAAAATGGGAGTTGCAATATTTCTGCATTTCACAAAATTCTGAAGCACATTGTTAAATTTGTCATATTTCCATCAGTACAATGAAAAAACACAATAAGCTCAGCAGTCAATATGACAAATTCGAAGACCAACTCCGAACAGAAAATTTCCATGTGTTTGGATATTAATATATATATACAACGACTTAGTTACTAAAAATCAATATCAATAATAATTTAAGCAATCCTATGCCATGCAATGTAGCGTGAAATGTCTTGTCGAAAAAATCTGTCATTTTTATTTTTACTGATCTATACATGAAATGATAAAAGTAACTTTTTTGCATTACTGGAATTAATTAAACTTTTGCAAAGATACAGATTAACCCATGATCATGTGACCTCGTTAGTTAGAGTTGGTACTATAAAATCATTTCAGCCTGGCCTTAGTATGCTGGTGACACAAAGAAGATGCCAAACGTCAGGACAAATGTAATTAAAAAAACATTGAGTTTATACTGTAGTATTTTTGTTAATTTTAGGTTCATATATTTAGATTAAGTCATTTTTAGTGTATATTTTATTCTTTCCTTAACCAAGGCTTGTTCAAAAATGATTTTGATGGTTGTACATGGAATTTTATGATTTTTTGTAATAAATACAGTAACTTGCAATAATAGTGGAATGCAAATATTAATATGTAATTGCATTTGAAATTAAAGAAAATAATAAAACTTAATCCAACTGATTAGTTGCATCACAATATATGTCACAAACAAAAACTATCTGAAAAATATCTCTCGAGTATACATTATCAAAAACTGTTTGCGGCCCTTTTTACAATTTCCAACATGCAATGCGGCTCTCGAAACCCATGAGTTTGGCACCACTGATCTATTCTAGACGATTCAAGCATTCCTTTGGGAAATAATATCACTTCAATTAAATTGAAAACAAAAATCTCGCTATATTAAATACAAAACCGTTGTTATCATAAAGGTAAACCAATTCAGCCACTCGGAATATATTGGCCTTCACAAAGCAATGGAGGCAGAATTGAGAGTTCATGAGCTATGAACTTTTGTTCTTTTCTTTGTCTTGAACTTTTCATACTCCACAGCCTCTATTAATTTTTTTTTTTAATTTTAATTACCATGTGATGGTCATACATACTGTATCTTTGTATTTTCTGTCATGATGTATTATCTCAATGTGTCAAACTTTTAATTAGTGTGTATATTTTGCTTTCAGATGACATGAATGTATTGTCTTGCTTATTACCTCAGCTTGGAGTATTGACAAGAAAAAAGTGCCCGTAAATTACGTAAAAAATGTTTAACTCTTTGATATAATCAGAATTCACATTTAATAGGAATTATAAACAGCCAACAATCAATGAGAATTATATGCAAAATTCCTCAGATTGAATTTGTCTTCTAAAATCGGAGGAAGGCAAAACATATAGGTAGTCTCCATTCACACAAGTCTTTCAAGAAGACTTGCTCGAGACAAACTAAATGAGCATCGTCAGGTGATTGGTAAGGCTGCAAGTTGAATCAGCCCTGCAATCTCCTGCATAGAAGATAATATTAATTAGCGGGCTATGAGCTAAATTTAGACACAAACCTATCTACGAGGCATTATGTACTAGTAATGTTACCTACGATTAACTGAATATGTAATATGTCTAATAAATTCACCTACTAAAACAAGTTCGATAGGTGCAAACTTTGTGTTATGGAATTGTATCACAGCACCTTTAAGAGAAGTAAAAACAGTTTTGCTGTTTTGTATGACACCCTCTTCAAATGAAATTTCAATGTTTAAGCGCAAACATTAAAATTACTAACTTTGAACTTTGTCATTATCTGCAAAATGTTTCACACAAATCTTTACGCTATCGCGTTTGTAATATTCTCTGATAAAAAAAAACGCCTATGATGTTCAGAATTACTCTTTACAGCTTGTCTGCCATTCCAGCTTTCCAAATGAGCAAAACTTCTCAGATATAGAGATTATTTTCTTTCGTTACAGGCGCAAAAAGGCAGGTACTACACGTAAAGAAGACGCCGAGTAGCAAAAGCAAGCGGAAAACCGTCGCGAAAGGCGACGAGAAATATGTGCATTGGAGCGTATCATGAAATACAATCTTTCGCATGTAGTCTTATGGAGTGACGTCAGAGTTGCCTATCATGTTGTTTAATGTCATTGATAAAACGCACAATACTAGGGTGGCTGGATAACCTATGTGAAAAATTTCATTCGGATTGGTCCAGCCGCTAAGATGCTACATCTAAACAGACAGACAGATACACAGACAGACAAGCCGGTAGGCGCCCAGTTGGATCTCCGCAATTGCTTGAGGCCCGCATCATTTCAGTTTACTAACGGATAATAGGAAACACTACTAAAAATCGCCAGTTCATTTTGGACGCTGCGCGTTACGCTGAGTTCATTTCAAACGCTGCGCGTTTCGTAGTCTTACTCGCGTGACTGGTATATTGTGGCTGAAAATTGAAAAATGATCTTCACTAAAATTCCTAAGGCTCCTCCAGTTTATGGAGTATCGAGACCAATGATACCTCATTGGAAAGAGTATTTTGCTATGCGGAGGGTAGCATTCTTGGAATTTTAATTTTCGACTTGGTTGGCGAGAAAACGGCGATAAATTGTGGAAAAATTAAAATTTCATAACGATCGGCGCGGTTTTTGTTGTTACCATGGAAACGAAACCCATATCCGGACTTTCCATAAAACGCACAATACTAGGGTGGCTGGATAACCCATGTAAAAAATTTCATTCAGATTGGTCCAGCCGTTAAGACGCCACATCTAAACAGACAGACAGACAGACAGACAGACAAGCCGGTAGGCGTCCAGGATCTCCGCTGACACCCAGGCCCGCGGCATACAGTATATCGCGAGGATCCAATTCATTTTAGTCTCTGTAGCACTTTAGTGGTCGTCCTAACTTCGTTCAGATTTAAATCTCTTTAATTTGTGCGCTTGGAAGTGAATTCATGAAAATTTTCTCGCAAGAAATAGGCGAGAGGCGAGTAGGTTTTGCACTAGCTGACGATTATTTGTTGCGGGGCAATGACGGCGTATTTAAAAGATTGTAAACGTGATGCAGAATTCATAAAAGATTCCGTAGAAGCACTTGCCGACCACCTTCGTAAAAAAGGGTACGACAGCCAGTACGCTATTTTAGCAACACAACAAGTATCAGCGTCTGCAGCTCGTATTGCAGCTTTGATTGAAAGAATGGAAAGCAGTTACAAACGACAGGAGCGTGTAATAAAAGCACGGAACGCTAAAATAACAGTAATGGACAGAACTATGACAGGCCTCAAAAGTCCCACTAAAAAGGGTGAAATGGATGAAGCTTTTTCATCACAATCAGAGTTTTCTGAAACTCAGGGTAGCCAGGACATAATGACTGAGTTGCAAGACTCGTCACGGAAAGCAGGTACATGTGGAATCGATGAAAAGCCAGGGTGTTATTCGGAGTTTGAGCTCTGCTCCGAATCGGATGTCGATGATGCGACATGCATAGAGCACAGCAATTAAATCGGTTGGCTTTTGTTTAATGGACATAGTTTATTTTCGTTTCCCAGGTCGGATATGATTGGGGCTACACAATAACACAACCTAAGTGAACATTTCTTTCATTACATAAGGACATTTTTCTTTCATTGCATAAAGTATGGCATAAAAGGTAGTACATGCATATATACTTGGTTTGTGTGCGATGTTCTTGACAGCGCGATGTAGGTTAACTTCTATACGAGTTTTGAAAGTATGCAATACATGCTCTTGTGCTTTTTCTGTACTTGTATGTATGTGTGTTCTTCAAAAAAAGCTTGGAGGTTATAGGCCTTTGATTCGGATATAGCAATCCTAATTTATAGACTTGAATAGTTAAAAAAACTGTAGCCAGCGTTTAGGTGAACCACCCATTAACAGCGAGAAGTACATCAAATCTCAAGCAAATAATAAATCCGTATATCAAGAACACCTGCACCGGCTCACCAGTTCCGTTGAGTTAATTTCGAACGCTGCGCGTTCCGTTGACATACTCACGTGACTGATATACTGTGACTGAATGAGAAAATGATGTTCACTGAAATCCCCTAGGCATTATGATTACAACTTAAGCTGAAGGAACATATATACATGCAAGACTCAACATTTTCCCGGTACTTTACGGTTTAATAGGATTATTTATTTATCATATTTATACAACGATGCTTACCAGTCTGCTTACCAGTTTGATTCGGATATAGCAATCCTAATTTATAGACTTAAATAGTTAAAGAAACTGTAGCCAGCGTTTAGGTGAACCACCCACTAACAGCGAGAAGTATATCCGTATTCCGTATATCAAGAACACCTGCACCGGCTCACCAGTTCCGTTGAGTTCATTTCAAACGCTGCGCGTTCCGTTGACATACTCACGTGACTGATATACTGTGACTAAATGGGGAAATTATGTTCACTGAAATCCCTAAGGCTTCTCCAGTTTATGAAGTATCGAGACCAAAGACGACTTATTGAAAAGAGTACTTTGCCATGCGGAAGGAAGCGCTCTTGGAATTTTAATTTTCGACTTGGTTGGCGAGAAAACGGCGATAAACTGTGGAAAAAATAGAAATTTCATAACGATCGGAGCGTTTTTCGTTGTTACCATGGAAACGAAACATTTATCTGGACTTTCTATAAAACGCACATTACTAGGGTGACAGGATAACCCATGTGAAAAATTTCATCCAGATTGGTCCAGCATTGGTCCAGCCATTAAGACGCTACATCTAAACCAGCGATTCCCAAACTGTGGTACGCGTACCACCTGTGGTACGCGAGAGTCTTTCAGGTGGTACGCCACCAACTTTCAATAATTTGCAATGTTGCGTTTCAATTACCTTTAATTTGTGGTTTCGCACGTTTATGAAGCAACACTTATTTTGTTCAAGATGATCAAACGCCAATTACCAACTTTCATGACCTTTGACCGATGCTGTCAGCAAAATATTTGGCGGGAACGCTCTCCTTACCGGCCGTCTCAGACTACGTACGGTTGCTATTCGTACTTGCTTTCAAAAGCCTGCGGTGTGTGAATATTGCGAAATTTTGTTTAATTCAACTATTGACAACATGTCTAAACGAAATTACAATCCAGCTTACATAAAGTACGGATTCATAGCTATTGAACACAACGGAGAAGTTTTGCCGCAATGTGTAGTGTGCATGAAAACGCTTGCTAATTCGGCTATGAAACCAAGCTTACTCCAACGACATCTTGACACAAATCATCCCGACAAGAAGGATCGAAATGAGAGTTTCTTTCAGCGACTGGGCGAGCAAGTGAAACGAAAGCGCTTCGACAACACTGGCACAATTTATCAGAGAAAGAAGTGTGCTGTCAAGGCATCCTATGAAGTCGCTCTCCTGATAGCAAAAAATCAGAAAGCACATACCATTGGAGAGCGCCTCATTATGCCAGCTGCAAAGATGTTAGTAAAAAATGTACTTGGTGAAGAGGCGGCTGCAAAGCTAGTAAGTGTTCCCCTCTCCAACAATACGGTTAAGAATAGAATAGAAGAGATGTCAGTCGATATTGCTGAGCAAGTGATTTCAGGAGTGAAAGATTCAGAGTATGGTTTTTCCATTCAATTGGACGAGTCGACGGACGTAACAAATAACGCACAGTTACTTGTGTATGTTCGTTATACACAAGAAAAGGCTGTAAAAACTGAATTACTTATGAGCAAAGAACTTTCAGGTACAACAAAGGGAAAGGATATTTTCGAAGCATTAGACAGTTTTTTCAAAGTGAATAAACTGGACTGGGGAAAGTTGATTGGCTGTACAACAGATGGAGCTCCATCAATGCTAGGACATAAATCAGGCTTCAGAGCTCATGTGACGGCTGTGGCGCAAAACGTGACTTTTGTTCATTGTTTTATTCATAGATTCGCCCTATGCGCGAAAGTGCTACCTCAGAACATGTTATCATGCTTGAACCGAGTTATCAAATTAGTAAATTTCGTCAAAACATCTGCTCTGAATACTCGGTTGTTTAAACTTCTTTGTGAGGATCTCGGTTCTAACCACAGCTGTCTCCTCTTCCATACGGAGGTGCGCTGGCTCTCTCGTGTTAATGCAACAAGGCGCCTGTTTGAACTGCGACATGAGCTTCTGCAATTCTTCAAGGAGAAGAATCACGATTTTCAAAACGACCTGGAGAGCAAAGATTTTCTTACTAGATTGGCATATCTATCAGACATTTTTGAAGTTCTGAACAACTTTAACCTGTCGTTTCAAGGACCCAATCTAACTGTAACAGATTTCATTTCAAAGCTTAGAGCACTCATTCGTAAGCTGGACCTCTGGACATGGAATGTTAGCAATCAAAACTACGGAATGTTCAAATGCCTCACTTCTGTTGAGAAAAATCCTGATGGTGGCATTTCTAAAGAAATTATTGATCATCTTTCGCAACTAAAGACGGAGCTATTGAATTACTTTCCTGATGTTGCATACTGTGCTTACTCCGTCAACCCATTTTTCATTGATCCGGTTGATGTGCCTGTAGGGACCGGGGAACAAGAAGAACTAATAGACATTCACACTGATGAGGCAGCAAAAATAAAACATAAGGAATGTTGTCCAATCAATTTCTGGTTGAGCATGGCATCATCGTATTCTAACCTAGTACGTCACGCTGTTTCCCAGCTATTGATTTTAACATCTACGTGGGAGTGCGAACAAGGGTTTTCGGCTTTGATGGCCATCAAATCGAAAAGCCGAAATCGTCTTGGAACGCCAGAACATGACTTTCGATGCGCTGTCAGCAAAGCTCTTCCTCGCATTGACCAGCTGGTGGAGAAAAAACAACTACATCCATCTCATTAAAATTTTTAATTGGCTTCATTTTGTTTAATTTATGGTTTTTATCTCTTTCTGGAATGACATTTGTCAAATCTTAATGCTGCTACATGCTCAGTTTTCTTATCTACAGGTGCATAGTTTATGGTTTGAGATATTCTAGTCAAGTGTAACTTAGGTGGTACGCGAACGCTGCACAAAATTAAAAATGGTACGCGGGAATGAAAAGTTTGGGAACCACTGATCTAAACAGACAGACAGACAGATACACAGACAGACAGACAGACAGAACGACTGATAATAAGGGTCTCCTATAGAGCGGAGATCCAACAGACAGACAGACAGAACGACTGATAATAAGGGTCTCCTAAAGAGCGGAGATCCAACAGACAGACAGAACGACTGATAATAAGGGTCTCCTAAAGAGCGGAGATCCAACAGACAGAACGACTGATAATGGGGGTCCCTGTAGAGCGGAGATCCAATATTCCAGTTCTTTTTCAAGTATGTATAAATACTTGCAACATTTATCTACAAATTGGGAGTCAACCATGTCCGAAAATTGTGCACTAGCAAGTCTGCTCGGTTGGGCAGAGACGCACAAAAAAGTATCCACCGCGGGCGGTCACAGCATGAATGTGACCGCTAAAAATGATCATTTTTAAGACATTCGTCCTATGAACCCGTGGCATGGTGGCTATATGGTTGACCGGTTGGTGGAACAAAGTCTTATGCGCCAAGCGGAAACGATGGACGCCGACATGGAACTTCTGGAATAATACCAGTAAGCACTGGAAATATGACTTATGTGGCATTTTCCCAAGTACTTAAATACAATGTTACATTGCGGTGTCTCTAAAATGTCGCGTCCCATTTGCCCCGCGTTTCCCACATGTCCCGCTTGCCCACGTATCTTCATTCTGTAGGAAAACTATTATATTTCGTATTTCTTACATTTAATTGGGTGTTAATAGGACAAACTCTGACATCGATGACAACTGCGGGGATAGAGTATTCAAGAAAACAGAAGGGCCCGGGGAAGAAGAGCATCCTGTCGGGGATTACTCCCCATAAAAAGTACGCACGACCCTATATTAATGGGATATTTTACTTTCATCTGCGACCAACAAAGATGCATACTCCCGTAGTATGTAAACCAAGATGGCGGACACCGGAACGTGGTATGTGTACCAGGTTAGGGTATAATTTCAGGTACAAATAGTACGGGAATCATTTGGCTAGTCCCCGAACTCGTAATAGAACTAAAATAAGGAAAATTTGAATAAAAGTATGGCCTAACCTGGTACTACGTTCCGGTGTCCGCCATCTTAGTTCACATACTACTGGAGCGCCCAAAATTGTACACGCACAGGCTGAATATAACGAAACCCATGAATAAAGCTACACATCTCTCTAAGTACTTAGACAATAGACACCAATAACTTCGTGAAACATAACTTAAAAATGTACAAACTATAACTTTTTCATCATATAATATTGTATTAGAATTGCACAGTCATTCTGATGTCTATTCGTTCGTGATACTTGAAACAAGACAAATGCTCCGATTATGAATTTATCCAATGTGATGGGGGTGGGTTTAGATAGCCCATCCATATATTTGTTGAGTGTTCGCAACCCTCTTCTGCCTCCTGCTAGCGCTGGTGTCTTGTCTCGCTATTGCATCGACGACCTCAACCGCCGTGATTAGTTTTTTTTAAAACATTTCCGAAATGTAATTTTTCATCTGGAAAATAAAAAACTATTTGTGGGTTCAGAAATAAGACCACAATCATCTGACAATATGTGAACGTTTTTCAAGTGGGAATCTTTACTTGTTGTACCACCAGTATCTGTGCTGTATTGCATAAACAAGACAGCGATGTATTAATATTTATACACCAAAAGTCAAAACGAAGTAGTACGAGTATGCAATCTGTAACAGTAGACTATCGGTATGCAATCTTCACGACGATGCAAAACAGAGCCGACACAAGGCGCGCAAATTTTGATAAGTAATCGCGCACAAAAAATGAATCCCAACAATCTTTATCCACTGACAATTGGTTCAGTAGAAAATTGATGAGGCAATTGGTTCAGTAGGTAATGAGAAAAGCGACTTTTTAATTTCATTTTTCTAGCAGGCATATGACTTTTGTCGGCTTTGACAGCATGTAACAAAGCGAAAAATTCTATTACGAATAATTTTACTGGTTTATCATGTCGAGAAACTCGTTAGCATACAAACATTAACGTTTTGCGCGTTTTCCGAATTAAACTTTTTATACCGCCTCCATAATCTCATAACTACAAGGATATGGTTGGAAGATGTTTATTATTAGCGTTTCATGTTAATTTTGTGACGTACAGTATTAATATTAATCAAATGTGATATTCCCCTAGCAAAAATAATCGACAAAATGCATCAAAAATGCGAAAACGTTGCATGAAGCGCCTGAGCGGTTTGTCAAATTTCATTTATTACGTCACTGTCGAAACGACCATTGTGACCATTTATGCACTTGACCCATATATCTCAAACCACAGCCCCAATTCATTTAATGACCATCTGATTTTAATCGTCTGATTTTTTTTTATTAAATTTGGTTTGAGTGTACACAGCAGTATGTCCCGACTCATTTGCTATCTCGTTCGTAGCCGACATCGCCTGAGTCATACAATCAATCCATTTAAATTCTCTCCTAACCGAAGAACGAGCTCAAGAAATACACCTTACTACATAATATTTGCGCAATATAAAGGCCTAAGATATCTGACCAGAATGATATTTAATTATTGTTCGGTACAATTTGACCACATCGTGGGTGACTGATTAAATAAGTTCCTTTCGTGCATAGTCACCCGCTGGTTTGTAAAGTTTGAACCCACGAAGCACAAACCTCACAAAGCGCCAAACGTAAATAGATGATTAAAGATGGAACAGTATAACATTTTATATTAGATTTTAACCTTTGACTATATATCAAGTATAATATGGTGATTATTCCTTGCTTCATAATATTTTTTCAATGGAAATAAACGTAATCTCGTGGAAAGGGGTGTGGATATGACATGAGCTAATGACATGTGACATTAGCATATCACAGTGAAAAGGTAACTATAAACAGAATGAAGGAGTTGAAACAGTACAGACAGGATGAACTCTCATACCCCCTGGTGTTTAAACGAGAATATCGGTCAGAGACCGAAGACTTATCGATCGAAAGTTAGGGGATCCCCCAAAACAGCGCTCTTACTCCATAGTGACACCTTGTGTCCCATCACTAATTAATTAATACCTCGCCAATTATACGACATAATTTGCCCAAAATCGATAGGCTTCTGGTCCGAGATATGATGAATGCACATGCAAAATCTGGAGCAGTTTCATGAGATATCGCGTGCATCTAACAGACAGACATACAGACAAATACCTATCGACATATTTACCGATTAAAATCGATCGATAAGTGATTAGTTTCAAGCTCAAAAACGTCTTGACTTAATTCAAATTTATAATATTAACCTGTCTGAAGCGGCTTTGTATATTCTATGAAACGTTTCCACATTTTGAATGAACCCCATAACTGTCACTATCGTTGGATATAGTTTTAGCATAACCGTGTACCTGTATACCTTTATGTGCGCTCGAAGAGTATTCATTTCAAAAGTCCTTCTGTTTTTTTAGAATAAGCACATTATTAATCACACGTGAAAACTGTTTATCGGTTCGGGACTATTGACAAGCCAAACAACCATTTAAAATCACGATTATTATCGATAATAAGAATATAAAAGCATTAACACTAAAGAAATTTACATTATTGCATTACGAGCACAAGACTACATTGACAACTACAAAATGATTTCCTATCGTCACCCTTACCAAGCTCTCTGGAATGCCCAATTGACAACTTTCGTTCGTTGCAATTACGCAGGCATTGCAGATTTGGAAGCAATTACAACAAGAAAAAGAAAGTTTTCATCAGACGAAGGTTCGGATCTCGTGAAATACAAATATGTAGATCCAAAGACAAAAGTTGCCAGAATTTACAACGTTTCAAAACAGTCAGATCCAGTCGTTAAAGTAAACACCGAAAAACCAAAGAAGAAAACTACTTTATTTACCATAGCCGCAATACTGGGGTACTCGACCGAGGAGAGCCCAAGAAAAAAGAGAAAACTTCAACCTACGAAGCCAACAAAAAGAAAAGATGATTCAATTGATTCGGGTTTTTCGTCCTCTGGAGAAAACGACGAATCGATTGTTGTTAATACAAATGACGACAGCGGAATTTGTATAAATCATTCCAATGAGCAACAACAAGTACGAGACAGATTTCAGTCTGCCCAACCGCAGTTATACCAACCCGAAATAGAAAACGTCCGTTGACGACCGCCTTCGGAAAGCTTCTATAACACGTATATGCCTATCAATGATGTACATCATTTTTATCATGGGTTCAACCGATTTGGACAACAGAACTCGATGTCTAAACATCAACATGCTATCCCATATGCACCAATTCAAGCAATAGCTTTCGTTGAACAAGAAATCCGGTCAAATTCAACGACTTCCGCACCTCAAAAAGCAAGAAATACTCAAAGAACAAGAACTACTTTTACTCAAAAGCAATCGGAGCGTTTGGAAACTGAGTTCAACAATCAGCAATACATGGTTGGAATTGAAAGACGAACACTTGCTAAGAAGCTCAAACTGACAGATGCGCAAGTTAAAGTTTGGTTTCAAAACAGAAGAATCAGGTACAGGAATGAGAAGAAGCGCAAACCCGAAGAAAAGACCAGAAAACTCGATATCCTCAAACGTGATACGTTTGGAAAACCTTAAAAATATTTTTTTGTAGTTTGCATTTAAGTTTCAAAATTTCAATCATTGTTATTTTTTTACAAATCGTTTGTACATTTATTATTTCCTAAGAGTTTTATTACAAAAATTTGTCAGTAATATTTGAAAAATTATCAGATTTATTCATTTATCAGTGAGTGTGTTCATAGGATGAAATCCAGGGGTATGTAACCTCTTTTATGTCGAGAATTGAAACCAACTTATCCTAGTTTTAAGGGACGAACAGAATTATTACAGAAGATATAAACACAGCCAAGCGTATGACATATGTGGAGATATGACCTTTTAATGAAATGTACTAGAATCTAAGGTGTAGTATATATTTACGATAAAACACAGACATGTCCACTAAAATTATATCTGTGCGAAGCTATACAAATAGCTAAGCCGAAATATTAGTTGTTGAACGTTTATGTTTGGATATCTGCGACTATAGTTATTTACGCATAATTAGTAGGCTGGGACTAGGTAATAGAAAAGTCTCATAATATATATACAACTGTTCCAGAGGACCTTCGTCGAACCCCTGGAAGTGCCTCACCGAACCCCAGGGGTTTGATCGAACCCAGGTTAAAAACCACTGATCTAATAGAACTGTTTGTAATTTCTACCGACAACGCAAGGAATTCGATACCTTACTGGCTTACTATAAATATTTTATTTAAAAAGACGATGAATTTTATCTGATTCTGCGTCGTGTGGGAATCCACGCAAAAAATTGAATGGCTGGTCGTCTGATATTGCATCAAAATTTTCAGTATAATATGAAAGTAGTTTATCTAAGTTCATATTTGATAATAACTCCAAAAACTTCGAATACTTTTAGTTTTGTTACTTCGCTGAATATTAGAATTATAAGCTTCTGTCACTTATTCTTGAAGTGATCATTTGTTTTTAACATTTTTGAGATTATTAAATATCCGTCTTCAAAATTACTAGTGCAACTACAGAATAATCAAGCCTTATATTCAGAGATTCCATACCGTCCTTATTTCTAAGGATTGTCCTTGTTTTTGGCTTAATTTTGGCTTGCATCCTTATTTTTGGCTTGCGTGTCCTCATTTTGTCTTATTTGGATTTCATATGGGAAGCTTTGTGTTGTTTGTCTCATCGCCAAAACTTTATTGTGGCATCATAAAAACACCACAATCCTATTTGGAACACAAAGAAGCAAGGCACAGATAGGCATGAAGCATTGTTATTGTGGCGATCGTTAGGTTATGTCGTGGTGGTAGGTATTTTAGCCTAAATTTTAAAATGAGCAAACGTAAGAACGTTTTTCGTGATGAGTACGAAAAAGAATTCAAAGTTAAACAAAGCTTGGAGGGTGAGTGCACGCACACTGTGACATCTGTAATTGTGACATTAACCTGCAGGTCATAAGAAAGCCAGCTATTTCTGCTCATAATGCAGAAATTTTTCCAGTAGTCCTTATTTTGGGTTCCAGATCGATGGAATCCCTGCTTACATTTCATCACTTTTGAACTTTCATCAATAATAGTCAGATTATCTGAATTCATTTGTAAGCTGATGTTAGAAAGGTAATGCCACCGACTGATTCTTTTTGTTGGTAGTTTGGTGGTGATTTATTCATTCCCTGCAGTGTGCCTCATGCTACGACTTCCCCAGCAGCATATTTAAACATAGCCTACATGGCCGAAACTGGTGATCAGAGGATAATGATCTTTTCTCTCAGATATTAATATACAGTCTCATCTCGTCAACCTTTTACGGAGGCTGCGAAGTCGGATTTTGATGAGATGTGAGAATGACAATGTTATTTCAGGGGCAAACTATATATATGCGCATGAATATAAGCTTATTATGTGAAATATGACCTAAATAATAAATCATCATTTAACGTACTGTTTATACCCGACTGGTACGCTGTACCAATATCACAATGCGACTGCCAGAAAAAAATACAATCATAACTATATACGCGAAGAAATAGAAAAACATGAAATGGACCTTTCCCCGAACTTTGACCCTCGGAAAATTTTCCCTATACTTAACCATTGCAAAATTGTCAGGGCTATTTTAAGAATGCTTTTGCGAGTTGGCGCCTGTAAAATGGGATATGTGTTTCAAACCAACATTACAATTCATCGCATACAACAATCTGTTTTTTAAAAGTACCGGTAAAGAATTTCAGGCTAGTCTATCACAGCTATTTCTACACTAACTTTTATTACTGCAATTAAATTAAAACTCCTAGAAAGACAGAGTGATCATTGAATTATCTGATTTTTGTTCAAGTTCTCAAAACACAACTGAAAACTAACGAATAGAGTTCAAAAATGCGAAAACGAGGTAATGTTTACAATCACGCTTGAAAATCTGTCTGAGTGAGAAAAGTGTCTGAGCGGATGCAAAAAGGGGGCATTGTTACGTCACTTTTTGCATCTTGCTGATTGGCCAATGTCACGAAGTAAACAAGGAAGTCGATGCTCGGGGAAAGGTCCATGGAGCTTTCTAAATGAAAATATTTGAGGTATCGAAAAAAGGACTTTTCGCAATGTGGCTATATAATATACATTAAGTCGTATAGTCTACTATACTTTCTGGCAAACGGGTCCTGGCACCATTTACGACCATTCATACACAGTACTTGAGTCTCGTCTTTTTTGCTCGCTATGAATTTATCAATATCGTAAGTCGTCCCACCGTTTGTTTCTTTTTGGCAATCCTCATAAAATTATTAATTTGGTGTGGCAAAAGATTTTATTCATTTTTTTTTTATTTGTTTGTATATTTTCCTTCCTTTTTACATTAAATTGTCTCGCTTTTTTCGCTTCCGACAGTATCATGTCTCGATGATTGTGTGTGTGTGTGCGTGCGTGCCTTAATTAGTTTTTTTTTTACTTTTGGGTGAGCGAACACGTACTACTTCTTTTATCAATACCTTTCCATCTAAAATCTGTACGTTTCAAACCTTACTCTAGGTTTTGTTCGCTTTCCCGATTCTATAATCAGTTACTTTTACTTTTGTTTTTATCTTTTTTTTTATCGTCTATTGCTGATTATGGAGTCGAAATAAACTTATACTTATACTTTTTGTATCACAGAAAAACATTCCTAATATGTTTGTGTATCGACCATAGCTGATACGACGAAAGAAGAGATCAGTTGTGACTTCAATATCTCACTTGCTTTTGACAACTCTTTTCTTGCAGTGCTGAGGTTTTGCCTCACCAGTTTGTAGCTTTTCATCCATGTTGGTATTTTCGCGAAAATCAAAATGTTATTGAAATAGCCGTAAGCGTTAACGACAGAGTGGACACCACAGTGGTAACTATTAACCAATTCTATCGAATATAAAATTCTTGAATGTACTGCATTCCAGAGAAATTTTGGTGACATAAACTGTCCAATCTAGATTTCCATCTGTAGGCCTAGTGCTTTCAACCACATAACTCCGCCGGAGCATACCGCCTTCCGTCGGAGAAATTTCTTCCACTTTTTAGGTTCCACCTTTTAGTATTCTTCGGAAGTAGTTTCGTCCACCTTTTCCTTTTAGAGCTCAGTCATTTAGTGCTTTTGTCACAAGAAGTTCATCCGCCTCTCTTAGTATTTTTCATCGTTGGGAACACTACAACTTCCTTATTTCAACCAATTCACCCGCTTATTGCTTTGGCCTTTTACTTAGTGTCGTCCAATCGACTGGGTGGCGCTATGCAATACTTTTGCTTTTCACTGCAGCTGCAGGGCTGCCACTCTAGAATCTAGCTGTTTTATAGCTAGATCTAGCCTAGATGTTTTTTTCAAGATCTAGATGTAAAATTTGGAGTCTAGATATTAGCTATAAAATCTAGATATTTTTTTCAAGGTTCTAAATATTATTCAGTGGGAAATAAATAAAGAAATGTGTATAATACTGTAATAGGTGAATGAATATTACCTATTTCATTATTTAGAAGTATTGATGTAAGATTGATAAAACTCATTCATATTGTATTCGTCCACCGGTACCATATGTACTTGAAATATTTAAATAACGAATTAAACATGTGACGTTTCAATTAACGTTTACCACAAAGGACTACGTTGGTCCGATGATATTGTTGTCAAGGGGTTTTAAAATTATTGAGTCATTTAAGTCTAAAAATGCTATTGAATTTGTCTCTCTTTAAACATGAACATTTCAAAATGCCAAAGTGTATACACTACCAGCAAAAATTTAGAAAGATTGGCACAAGGCAGGGGTGTGCAACCTTTTTCGCAGGCGGGCCAAATTTCCATAACTGGGTGAAACCGCGGGCCGCACCGTCATTCAATGTAGGCTTTCTATTAGTTGCAGGCACAAAATAGTGTCTTTTTGTTATTGATCTCATACCATCATTAGGGGTCCTTGCAGAAATGATGATTTGAAATGCATGATATTCTTAAAACTGTAATTCAAATACGGTATATATAATTTGACACCCAATTTAAACAAATTCAGTTGGAAATTTGCTGCTGGATTCTTTTCCCGACTACTTTTATCCAAATTTGCTTGAATGGAAGTGCTAGCAATTCAATATGACGCCCTTTTTAGAAAAAAATTTGTTTCCGCAAAGTGTCATATTTGAAGCCATGACTTTTTTAAATGTGGAAAGTTTTCTTGGTGTTTTCGGTGAAAATCATTTCCAAATAATTTTTTGTCAAGTCTTATTCTAGATTAGATTTAGACAAAATCAATTGATACACTGGAACCAGAACCCATTTAGCTCTTGTTTCTCTATAATATTAATTTTTTCTAAACTGCTTGCCGGTTGCTTCAATTGCCCGCTCTTACACGTTCATCAGCGTCTGCTCCATATTTTCCTTAAATTGTTCGCTGCTCAGCAAGGGACAGCTTTGCGAATCAAGTTGTTTGCCTTGCTGTCAGGACATTGAAACGTCATAGGCATAGATGATAAATTGGACTGGGATATAAGTTTGCAACGCAAAGGGAACCAGATCTAATTAAATTTCAAAGCTAGTTTAGCTGGCCGCGCACCATTCAAAATTGGCACTTCTCCGCGGGCCTCACAATTTTTCCTCGCGGGCCGCATTTGGCCCACGGGCCGCACTTTGCACACCCCTGGCTTAAGGAATGGTTTGCTCCTTCATATGATAAGAACAAGGCCTTTTGTAAGTTCTGCAGGTGGGAATTGAATTCTAGGTTATGATGTTAGCTTCTTCGACATCTAATATTACTGTATTATGGTTACTCTTCATTAAATTTATTGAATTCATATCTAGATGTATTTTCTAGATGTTTTATTTTTCAATCTGGATGTTTCTAGATGTTTTTAGTCAGGCAAAAGTGGCAGCCCTGCTTTTTTTTCATGGGTATAGTGATAGTCACTTTGCTTTTCAGCATATCCATGTATATTTCAGCAGTTGGCTTAGTAATTAGTTAGTATGGTATAATAAATGTATACTAATATACATTGTAGGATATTGTCCAATAGTGTAAAATCTTTTAATTATAAATTAATGTGGGATGTTCTTTCTCTTAAAGTAAAACCCAGAATCTGACATATTTCTGGGAATGAATAATGTGTGTTTTGTTCAAAAGAACCTGAGTTTGTTTCACATTTATTTTGGAACTGTCCTTTCACACAAAATGATTCTGTTTATTTTATTGCCTTAAAAACCAATCATTGTGTGTTTGAAAAATAATTATATTACTCGTATATTACTAGATTTGAATCATTAATGTTATTCACATTCTGACATTTGTCAAACTTCTGGACTTGAAAGGTAAGGCCATTATACAGTTATATTATTATTGTGTACTGCCAGACATAAAATGTGGTTAGAGAGGAATTCAGTCATTTTTCAAAATGTTAACAATGTGATAATGAAAATTAAAAACTCCTTTATACAGTTATAGCTAGGACTGAAGGAGGAATATTGAAAAATATAGACAAAATCCTTATTTTACAAGAGAACTCGATATTATATACTGGTAACGGTGTAGTAGCTTATGATTATTTTTGCAATGTGATAATAGAATTTAATTTATGTTTTCATGATTGATAATGAATAAATAATACACTGACGATTAATGTGGAAAATACATGCTGGATATACCAATGGACTATTATATGGAAAAATTGGAACAACTACTCTGCGAATAATGTATTTGTTTTGTCACTTGTATATCTGTATATACTTATCTATTGGTATTCGTACATTATTTTATACTTTAATTATTGATTAATCCACATTGTGGAAACATAAGAAAAGAAAAATTTAATATATATATATATACTCGTACTTCTCTTTGGTTTCCAGGACAATTTATTACCTAGAATACTGGGCTATTTCTATTTATCCCCAAATTTATCACTGTATCATTTGTGGCATGGTGAGACTGCCCATTTACTACATTTATGTCACATGTTTTAAACCTCATTCAACATTTCGGCAACTGAATTTAGGTTCTGAGAATTTGACTTGTGTATGGTAATTATTTTGTATCGAGTATGAGTTGAGAATGAATTATCTTTTTATCCGATATATTTATGAAATTAGATTTTAACATTCTCTTCTTTGATCATGAAACTGGAATTAATTTTTGAATCAGTACTCCATAGCCTTAGTATGGAAAGCAAATTTTGATGAACATTCGTTCACATATCCAAAGATAGCGTTTTTGTTGGATTTTATAAGAATTGTTTAATCAATACTATTCATATTATTACCGATTTGCGCATGTACCAACCAGGCATGTATCACCCAACCGTTATATATATTTTTTTGCTATGTACTCAGCTAATTGCATAATTGTGACTTTCAGGCTGGTCTCACATGACATCTTGCTTATACTGCAATAGTCTTAATAATTTGTGTAAAAGGCAAAATGACAGACAATGAGAAATTTGACATGTTTGACGAAGAAGGCTCGGAAATAACAAATGAAAACAAACCTGGTGAAATAAAGAAACCAGAGTCCCTACTGGATGCATTAGAAATCAACATATCGGATCCTGAAAGACGCACCACCACAAAAGGAAGTCTAAAAATGCAGGAGACTTATATTGTTTACATGATTGAGTCCAAGCCTCGGGATTTAGAAAATATAGATCCAATGTTAGAGGAAGTGACAGCAGTGTGGAGGAGATACAGTGAATTTGAACTTCTTCGAAATTATCTCATTGTATCCTACCCAGCGATCGTCATGCCTCCTTTACCTGAAAAACGTACTACTTTCATATGGACCAAAATCAGTACTGATACATTTGATCCTGAATTTCTTGAGCGAAGGCGTGTTGGCTTGGAGGTATTTTTAAGGCGTATATGTGGTTTTCCAAAGAGAGATGAAATTGTGATGGCATTTTTGAAACAAGAAGAAGGTTGGAGGGAGACTGTGATGGCCACTGGATATCAAGCAAAAGCTGATTCATGGCTGAGAACAATAAATGCATCGATGAGAGTAAAACAACCAGATTCAAGTTTTGAAGAACTAAAAGATTATGCTACAGAAATGCAATCTGGTATTGCTGCGGTTTTGAAAGCGAGGTCTAAAATTGCTGATAGAATCTATGGATTATTCAAGATACATGCAAACTATTCAAGAATTTTTAAGGATTGGGGTGCAATCGAGGATCCTAAAATGGCAGATGCACTTCGCAAAGTGAGTCTTGAATTAGAGAAGATGTCAAGTTCAATCGACTTACTAATGGAAGAAGAGGAACTTTATGCTGAGCAACTAAAAGAATACCACAATTTTGCCAGTTCATTGAAATCAATAGTTAAAAAACATGAAGCGCTTCAATATGATGTGGAATATGTAGAAAGCCAATTGATGTCAGCACATGTTGAAAAAAAGCAAGTCAGCAGTGGAGTAGACAAAGGTTTCAACTTTGGAGGAATGAGAGCAAAGCTTTTTGGTGGAGATACGCCAGAACAAAAGGAGATAAAATTGGCCAAGATTGATGAAAATATTCATATGCTCGAACAATCTGCAGAAACCAAAAGAACTGCTGCTTCTACTTTTTCTTCTGAAGCAAAGGAAGAAATTCTTCAATTTAAAAGACGAAAGCAGGCTGATCTTTGGGAGATATTGACAAATTATGTGATATTGCAAATAAAAATGTCCAAAGAAACAAAGGCAACATGGACAAGATTTAAAGCTGCAATTCAAGCTGCTTAATTTTTTAAAGTTCATCTTTTATCTATATGTCATATAAAATAGTTATATTATAAAACCAAATTTTCCTTGATTTGTCTTGTTTTATCAATGAATGACTGTTATTTTTTTACTGCCAATTACCCTGTGCGCTTCATCAAGTTTTTCCTTTATTTATGGATTATGTAAGACCTCAGTTGCACAAATAAGTAATTTTGAAACGTTGATATTACCATTATGGAAGGCTTATTTCTATTCAATAAATATCTTCGCTAATTACACTAATCTTGCTATTATGAATACAAAAAAATTCTCTTGTATCTTGAATCAACTCAAAAATTATTTGGCATCGAATTATGATTTTGTCTCCTTTAGAGTTGTAGTTCTTCTTTACCTTTGTTCCAAGAAATTTTTTCGAAAAAACATTTTTCTTGTATCACCCAGTGTTCATTTTTCGTTGGTTTACCGATCTTAATAACCAGTTCGATGTGTTTATCAATAGTCAGCTTAATATCGCTCTTGCTCATATTCCTGTGGAAAAACCTGTTCAAATTATTCATGTTCAAATATCGATCCTCCTGACTCATAACAAGCGACTATTTGTGAACGCAGTGTTGCTGACCATGTTCATACCTCATAACTCAATTTGTCCTACAAAACAGTCATATTATACCTTCAAAATAGGTTGGGCATTTCCTTGTTTGTATCATTTGTGGGCTTTTTGTTAAAACAACGGGAGGCCAGTCCCTAGTGCAATCTTATTCATCAATCAGCGATTAGATTTCATGATTATGATTTCAGCTTACATGATTCCAATTGCTTTTCATTTAATAATATAGTTCAGTTTATGGTGATTTTAAATGTTCCATGGCGTAGATTTGTTGAAAATTAGTGATAATAAATTATTCAATGATAGTTTGCTGGGCTCGACATGTTTTTTAGTTCAGACGTCGAGATATTGATGCAAAAAAATGACTGAAGCCAAGCACTGCATTTTAACAAAAATTAGGCAGTTTTTAGAGATACAAAGGGTGTTCCTTAGTTGAAAGCTGTGATCAGAAATGCCAGTTTCGTGGAATTGGTATTTGGTCAGAAAGTGAAATAAATAACCGAAAATAAGAATCTTTGCAGATTTCATCTTAAAATGGCAAACTATCCGTTTATTTCCATCAATGCACTACATCCCTCTTATCAATATGGCAGCTGGTATAACACATCACCTTTCTTGAAGACAGTACTGCGATTTAATGTCATCACTTTCATTCTAAAATCAGAACACTGAAAGCTCTCATTGACTTTTTAATAGGTTTGAAGCAGTGGTCCGCAAATCACGGCCTACGGAACGATACTCCCAATTGTTACGTCATTATCACAGTTTAAGCATGTGTATATTCGTAACAATTCGGTATCATTATAAGTACCAGCACAGCCCCTTACGGGCGCTCCCCTTTTTCCGGTCCCCAAATATCCTTGCTCTTCTCTAATTTTGGCCCCTGGTCAATCAACTTAGGGAACCACTGGTGTAAAGTATGAAAATCCAATGCATAAAACCAACCCTATTATTTAGTGTTTCCACAACAGCCATAGAGAAAGCAATAGAAAACTATATAACCTGTTACCTGCCCTATCCTAGGCATAAAATATTGCGACAATGAACCAAATTATGAAGATTTATTCATCTACGAATCATATTTACGAACTCATGAAATCGTGCTACATGCAACTTTTGCAGTGCAGTATTTTGTTTCTGTATAAAAAGAAAATTCTGCGCTTACATAAAATAGAAATTGAAACAAAGGAAGCGACACCTTATCCCAGATTCCAAAGGTTCGCATGCTGTCAGTTTCAGTAGGGAACGTTTGCTGCGAACGACGATCTCAATCCAAAATGTACACTTACTAGCTATAAATGAGAGGTGTCCAAAAAGAACGAAAATTTCATTCAAAATAGCGATGTCAGAAATTAACACGGGGTGTAACAGTATTGAAATTTCAAAACATCCAATGGATGCAGAACTCAATTTGACAACTCATTCATAGCAAATTTGTGCCATTTTGACAGCAATGTTTAGTTACATAATAGATACCGCATGTAACGATGATGGATTATTAAAACAATAGATAATAAACATAATAAAGACCAGGGGATGGTTTGAAGCCAAGTACTTGATAAAAAAAAGAGGTAGTTGATAGACTGTTATTGATTTGAGTGATACGTCGAATGAATTAACACCTAGAAGTAGAACCATAGCACAATAAGGGGGTTGCTCCTCTTGATTTGACATGAGACATACTTATGTCAAAATGCTTTTAAAATTCACTTATAACAAAGCAATGCCTATGAGAGTGGAACAAGAATGCGGAGCTAAGTTCAATCTTAGGACCACGCTTAGCAGAAAATAAGTGTCAACTGAAAATTTTTAAAAATCAGATCATATAGAGGTAATTAAGTGCACAAAACTTGATGGTATGCACCAATACAGATAAACGTTGTTGAGTGTAGTTGAGACATAGAAGAATAGAAACAGTTCAAATGCATCGTTTTAAGAAATGACATAAACCATCCCCCACTCCGTGAGAATTACAATGAATGAAAAATGAAGTGGCAGTAACTTGTATAATAATTAGTGAACTTCACTACATTACAATAAGTATTTAATAATATTTCAAACTCTCATAGTTTATCAACTCAAACTTTGAGCAACTAATTTAATAGAAAATAAACATGTTAGTTAATAAAACAATTAGAACAAATAGTCCTTTAAAAATCACAGGACATGATTAAAGATACCTTAATAAGTTTGCAAAAATCGCAATAAGCAAAGCATCTCAAGAATGCTCGTGAGATCATTATTATGTATAAATTTATTTACTACTCCTGTACTAATGAAAATTGGAATGGTGGAATGACGGTAGCGGTGGTTAATTGACCCGCTAATCAAAATATAACAAAATAAAAACAACATTGTGAAGTGACACTGTGACCATGACATAAAAATAATTCAGTCGCAAGACACTTGACCATGATCATGTTTCAATGTAGTCAGGAACAGTAGACAACTAAAAATCAACTTGAAAAACTAAGACGAGAGACTTGTTACAAAAATAAATTATTTGCGCAAGCAGAAATTGAGGTAGACTAATCAAATATACTTGGGCGAAATGTTTAGCAATCAAAAGTTGTTCACCAGTCCAATCAATACAATTCTAACTCATTTATCATGAATCCGAATCAATTCAAAAATAAATATTCTAAAATGAAATCGTTTTGTCGTCTATTATCAAACTCGAGTCAAGTCTGGAATATATGCAAATTAAAATTTTCATTAGCCGAAATTTTATAGGATGTTTGGCAGCACTGTAATAGGCCAGGCTGTATTCAGAATCATGGTGCCGAGCCGCAAAATGTATCACGCCTCCCCAATATCAAGGCACTGTACAAAAATTTAATGACATCTTTTGAATGGGGCAGTTTCATCCGCAGTTCTGAGCTGGTATGACAGTGAAGAAAATTGCAACGATAACCTATTAAAGTAACCTTTACAGAAAAAAAGTGAATGGAAGGCAAAATTGGCAAACTTAATGACTGTGGCCCAAAATGAGGTACGAGCATAAAATCTAATTTAGCAAAATATGAAACTTTCAAGGTGCCCATCTATATTTGTTTATTTTTAGGTGATGAACAAAACAGAAGTAGAATAACTATATTGACCAACACAGATTCTTAATAATTTTTGGCCAAGTTTGAGTTCCAGAGATAATGACCCATTTTTCACAATACTATAAAAAAAAAATGAAGCCAAACTCAGTGTTATTATTCCTTCAGCACCACTAGATTGAGGTCACTAAGGTTTTCAGGCCAAAAATAGCCAAGATGAGTCAACAACATCAAAAACAAAAATTTTAATCCATTATTAATAAAGCAAAGTCCATGATCATAATATAGAAATAAAACCCATTGGGCCAACTGAGGTACAATTACAAAACATTTGTTCTCTAGCTGCAGTCAGCAACAGAGATTAGAATAGTTGGCGTTGAAAGATATATACAAACTTGTGAAAATGGAAAGGTTGACGCTGGGCCCCTCCGTGTGATTATAATACTGACCCATCAGCTCATCCCACGAGTTGAGGCTGTGTGGCCCTGAACATATGCCATGTACTTTTTGGCCTCGTGGAATTGAAGATGTCCTTTAAAACGAGATGAAATGTTGCTACATTGTCTTCAACTCAAGACATCAGTACAATGCTAGTGATCTTCTTCAGACCTCTTCATCTTGCAGTGTGAAACTGAATCAGAATTGAAGAGTTAGGATTTCCTATATTTCATTCATATGATTAAATCACAATTTATAATTTTAAGGCCAAGACATTTCTAAGTCACATTTACTTGAAACCATGCCATATAAAAGAAGTTCTCAAATAGATTCACTTTGGGTGTAGAAACCCACATCCGAATCTTTGAGGCCTATTATTGAAAGAGGTGGTGAGCTTGGAACTGGAACATCAATCCATTTCGTTATTGATCTTACTGCATTGTTAGGGGTCCTTGCAGAAATGGTGAGTTGAAACGCATAAATTTCTCGAGAAAACTTGCTATTCAAACTCACACCAACTTTGAACAAATTCAGTGAGAAACATGTTTTTATAACATTGTGTATTTTGCAACTGGATTTTGCAAGCTAGTTTTATTAATATGACAGTGTCACACAGATATAGACTTTGTGACGCAAAGAGACTACCAGATTAATTAAACTAAAAACTTGTTTCGCAGATACACCATCCAAAATTGACACTTTTCCGCGGGCCACACAATTTTTTCTTGCGGGCCGCAGTTTGCAAACCCCTGTTCCTGATCAAATTAATAATTCTTGTTCTCACCTGTAAATTTGAGGCCTGAGTACCACCGAGCATGTGGTGTGTAGGATATGCATAAACAGTCTGAGAAGAGCCCTGAGGTGACTGCTGCTGTTGCTGCTGCATTGACTGACCCAAACCAGCGTTAACAGGTGATGGCGATTCTGCTACGGGTACGGATGAAATTGTGCCACCCATCAAGTTGGCTTGTCCTGCCATCAAATTAGGCATTGATGTTACATTTGTTCCAGGTGATGGCGATGAAACGTCCGATGAAGAACCAACATGTTGGTTCGAATTGATGGTCAAACCTCTATTCATTGAAGTATTTCCTTTTTGCTGCAAATCAAAGTAAATACCAGATGCATATACAGTAAAATCTACTTTCAGGAACAGATATCCGAGGTCAGAACAATAAGTGTTCACTGGACATTTCCCAAGTTCACTATTTAATCACATGCATATAATATCAATGCCAGCTATTTTACATATAAGAATATGAAACTTGATAAAGCATGTAAATATACAAGCAATGAAATTAATATTGTTGTATACATATATATGCTTAAAACACCAGATCTATCAATAAAGTACAGAGATATCAGAAATACATAAAAATGATCTTATGATGAAATCACGGCACCTACATCATAATATCATTTATAAGAGTCATTCTGACCAATACTCAAATAAATGCAGATACGAAACAGTAAATTTAAACACCAGAGAACTCACCAGTTCTTTCCAAGCGGCAACCTCTTGTTTGTGTGTACCGAGAGATTGCTAGAAAGCAAGATTACTAAATGAGAGATAACCAGATTCATGCTAGCCAGACAGAACGATTGCTAGATATGAATTAAATTTTGTCATATAACCAAATTATTCCATTTTAATGAAATCTTGATTAAATTCCAAATATTTAAAAGCATGAATCTAGCAATCCTGCTCTCTAGAAATTCTAACGCAATGGATAATAATAATAAATACGATTTAACAAAGCAAGAGCTGTAACATAAAGATAAAAATTTCAAAAATGACATACCGACTGCTTGTACGCCTCTAAATCTAACTCCCATTTCGCTCGTTCTACTTGAGCATTTCGGTAATATGGCGTCTTTTCCATGTCTGAAAGGCCATTCCATTGTTCTCCTGCTTTCTTGGTAATTTCCTGTAAAATTTACAACAGTTGATAACAGCCTTTGTCCCTATGGCTGAATAAACAAACAGATTTAACATGTACGAAAGAATAGATAGTTGCATGGACACAAGCATCTGAACTAATCATATTATAATCAAGATATAACAAACAATGTATCCAAACCTTTGCTGGATCTGTCTTGTTAGGATATGACTTCCGAAAATCTGCTAAAAATAAGAAATAAGCAGAGGGTGGTCGTTTTGGTCTGTTTGGATCCCGAGGCCTTTTTTCTAACGACTTGTCTTGTTGCCACCGTTCTCTATCTCGTCGTGCCAGCTCTAAGAATGGCTCCTTCTCATCTTCTGTCATGTGCCGCCATTTCTCCGCACATGCTTGTGTTATAATCTTGGCCTGAAGTAGAATGAATACTTAATTACCTAACTGTAACAAAACGAGAATATCGGTCAGAGACCGAAGACTTATCGATCGAAAGTTGGGGGATCCCCAAAACTGCGCTCTTACTCCATAGCGACACCTTGTGTCTCATCACTAATTAATTAATAACTCGCTAATTATACGACATAATTCGCCCAAAATCAATAGGCTTCTGGTCCGAGATAAGATGAATGCACATGCAAAATCTGGAGCAGATTCAATCTCGCTTTCGTGAGATATCGCGTGCATCTAACAGACAAATACTTATCAACATACTTACCGATTAAAATCAATAAGTAATAAACGAATGGGAAAGGAAAATAATAGCATCTTGTTGCACCAAATATAATGAAATAATAAAATACACACTTTAGGAACAACTTCTCCTGCTTCTTTTAAAGTTTCTCTGTATTTGGACACAAAATAGAGGTATGCGGTTGTTGGACGCTTAACAAAAGTGTGCCGCTTTCGTTTGCGTTTATCTGTGGGTTTTCGGCCCCTCCTTGAGGGGGAAAACGTTGAGGTATCATGTGTTAGGCTTGATCCACCACTGATGGAAAGATTGCTACTGTTGGAACTTGTGCTTCCCCCACCAGTGTTATATTGTTGTTGGAACTGTTGCTGCATTTGAGCTAGCTGCTGCATTTGTTGAAACTGCTGCTGGGCTTGCTGTACCTAGGTGTAGAAATAAGAATTGTGCTTTACAAACCTATAAATTAGATTCGAATGTTTCTCCAAGTGGTCTAAACACTAAGAAAATCATTGCTACATAAAATAATTTTGATACTGTTGTTGCCTCTTGGACATGACTAATATGTCTCCAATATTCGTCTACTTTAAATATAGGATATGTAAAATTACTGTAATCACTATTTCCTGATCTAAACAACATACTGTGTCATAACACACCTGCTGCAACTGATGTTGTAACTGTTGATGCTGCACGTTGTGTGAACTTGTTGTTGGTTGTTGCTGTTGATGTCCCTGCTGTTGTTGTTGTTGTTGTGTTTGTTGGTGTTGCTGCTGCTGTTGTTGTGACAGTGGACTGTTACCAACCTGAAAATGATGAAATAATTATTTCCTGGTTAAGCAAATTATTTAGCAACAAGAATAGAACATAAGAAAATGCAAGTTAGTTAGTTACAGAGAAAGATATCATATATCACATTGTGTCACACAAAACCAGCCTTTGATCTGGCAAAATTGTAATAATCAATAATTACCAGTAGAATGCAATTACCTGGTGGTTCATATAAACAGAGACCTGCTGGCCAGTTTGACTGTTTGGCATTGACACCTGTGCTGTTTGGAAGTTGTCATTGTCTGAGCAATAAAATGAAATAGTTAATAATTTGAATCAATCTTCATGATGAGAAAAGGGCATAACTCTTTGAAAAATTGCAACCAAAGTGTTACATTTCTATCTTCACTATAGCCAACAGCTTGTACAGTTATGAGAATATTCATCCAACTGCCTTTTTATTGCAATTCACTTAAGATGCGCCACCATTCAATTCACCACTAGAAAATAATTAGCCTACGGTTACTGCAGCAAGATTATTTTATTGAATACCCACAGAATTTTATTGGGCATCAAACATAATTTGCATTCTTTTGATTTAATTTAAAAAACATGGACATACACCACTAATAAAATGTTTTTATCCCTACTTAAGAATCAAAATACAGGTATCAAACAACATCTAGACCAGATTACTAGAGATATATTCCATACGACACATTGGATATCAACCACTTGAATATTGAAGATATAGCAAGTACCAGGCTCATACCAAATTAAGATTGAGTCTGATCAATAAGAGCAAACAATTGCCGGTGTTTCAGATGACCTGCAGATAGCTCAATTACACTACTACAAATGCCATCAAGTCGACAGTGGCATATTTCATATTATCCTATACTGAATGGGAATTGACAACCAGCCAAGTAAAAGATTAAGCGGTAGAGCCTGGTAGATTTTAGCCCCACACCGTAGATTTTAGCCCCACACCATAGATACATAGAAATATTCCAATATATTCAACTAATACATACATCCTTTTTGAATTGCACTAAGCATCCGCACAGCTTGCTGCTTCAAGTAATAATCATTCGCATTGAACTGCTGCTGGCCGCTCTGTCCTTGTTGACCATCTAAAAACAAAAACATTAAAATTATATATGGAAATTGATAGACAAATTACAATTACTTAAACTGTCAACAACACAACTGTATGTTTATTTGCCTCAAAAATGTAACAGTATCTGCATAATAATTAAACGATATAACAGAGATGGGATACATGTTTAAGACCATACTGGCCTATGACACAGTACATGTACCCTTCACAAGTATGACAGCAGTCCAAAACTGCTGCGTTATACAATTTCTCAGACACAGAAGGAATTTTCATTTTTATCAACTGGAAAGAGGACAAGACATTACAGATGGCAAAATAGTCTTCTCTCGATGGTTAGGAGCGCTATTCTTGATATAGAAATAGCTACCTAGTTAATAATTTCAGACGCATAAACGAAGCCATAAGTGCCAGCAGTCATGACGGCGGTTCTAAGTGTTATGAATCCACAAGCCATCACCCTCATGGATTCTGGTTTGAAAACTTAGTCAGTAGCGCACAGTTACCAAATTCCAAGATGTCCCGTCATTTGGTTCAATAAAATAAACACTCCATGTGTCTCACACACGAAAGGCGTCTGGCACGAAGAAAGATGCGTCATATCTCGCGCCATGCTTGTCTAGATAATAATCTAAACTAATCGTGGCCATCACGTGACCAAAATTGCTGTCTTTTGCTAAAAACTCTTGAATGCCACGATGAAATATTTTTTCCAGAGGAATTCAATGATGATGACGTTTTTAGAGTGCGCTTCTTGTTAGTTTATTGCGCAACTTCATTTTACTGTATTTTTACCGATATTTTACAACAATGTTTAGATGTCCCCGAAAGAAGGGGTGTCTGTTTATCAGCGAAATTGAATTCTCTGAAACCAGACAAAGTCGCTCAATCTGTAAAGTGTGCTGTACTATTAGTGGATAATCTGTAATATCTGAATTCACGCCCCCATGAATCATGCAAACTGGTGGATATTTTCAGCTTCCTCCACTGATTAGCTATCCATGTACGTTTGACATAGAATGATAACCAGATGCGAGGCCCCAACAGAATGGAGGAGTGAATGGACAAAAAGCCAACGATTTATTCATTAAATAATTTGTGAATGGATTTTTGTTAGGATGTAATTATTTGCGAATAAACTTTCACAGGAATTGCTCACGAGAACAGCATATTACAAATTGAACTTCTAAAAATTGAGTTATTGGAGAGCAGGTTTTTCATGTCAATTTCCCCTCAGGAATCAGATTCTGTTATTCAATGGCTGACACGAGGGTAGTGCCCAACGACGTCTTCTTATTGGAAGATTTTTAAACCAGTGACAAGCATAAATTCTAATCAAAACTAAATTCTGGCAAAAATCTCCCCAGCCAGTAGAAATACATTCGCATGGAAATCCACTCTTACAAAACTATATTCTAATTAATGACTGGCACCACACAATTATATTTATCTTGGATTTTCAAACTTAGATGCAAACTTCCATGGTTCATTAGTTTATAATATGATGGAGACCTATTATCCAGATCCCTCAACCCCAGAAATGATATTCAAATATTAACTTGAAGCACCCTACAGAGCAAGATTTCATAGAAGACTGTCTGCATTTTCCAGTATTTATTAGAAAGCTTATACGCAACAGTAGACAAGTCACGCAGCAGCATGCATGTATGGTCAAGACAGTAATGCATATAATGACATACTACAGTACGGCACACTATACAAATCGGGTGACATTGTCCCGTTTCAGAGAAACCCATTTTACAGATGATCAGACACCCCTCCTTCGGGAGACGTCTGGACATTGTTGTCCCTCAATATCGGTAATAATACAGTATAATGATGTTGCGCAAAATACTACAAAAAAGCGCAATCTAGTAACGTCATCATTGAATTCCTTGGGAAAAAATAATCAGATTTACTGAAGGGAAAAAATTAATTTAGCGATTAATTTAGATTATTATTGAGACAAGCATGGCGTGATATGAAGCATCTGTCGTGGTCCCAGACGCCCCTCGTTTGTGAGACACATGGAGTGTTTGTTTTATTGAGCCAAATTCTTGGAATTTGGATAGTGTGCTGTACTGTACTACTGCCAGACTGCAAAATGTCTGTATGTTGGTTTTCACTGTCACACTGCACAAGTAGACTATTACAGAATCAACTATCATTTTGGCCTCATGATTTAAAATGCAAAACTTGAAAAAGCTGGTTAAGGCAGTACAGCAGTAACACACGCCTGCTGCAAGCCATAACCAAACACTGAAACAGCCAAATGCTTGCTCAAATATTCTGAACCGATAAAGCGGCTGATCTAAGTTTGTAAATGCTGTTTAGTGGAATTTACGGCTGTATATCCGATAAATGTTGCATTGTAATGTTTTATTGTTTACTGCACGATTACACTTGAAAATATCCCATCGATCGGAAACGTAAGCAACAACCTGGCCCTTGCGTAATGCGAGACAAGCGCCGCGTCGAAGCTGGCAATATTTAATGTAAACCGTAATAGCGGTCAGAAAATAAAGAACAAACGTGAAAATTGCGATAAAATGCCGCAGACTAACAACTGAAGCAATTTAACACTACGGCTGACATTGCTGATTAAATTATTTTATTTGTTTATTATATAATTAACACTCACCGGCCATCGGCGTGTTCCTCAATTTTACAAAATAATGATAAAAACTATATATAACAAACAAGAAAGTGCAGCCAAACGCCAGAAACAAAGAATAAAGAGAAAACAAAGTAGACTCTCTTCAGTCATTGGCGTTATACGTTACACGTATGCCCGTAGAGCACCCGGAAACGTAATGAAAAAATTAAATTAAAGGAAGAGGCTCGACACAAAAAGCTTCGAAACACAATACAAAATTTAAAAATAATTGCACACTTTTATTATTAAGATATAATAAAACAGATATATCTATATCTAATTTCATAAACGATGAGTTTTTGGAGTATATCGATTACTAAAAATTGAAATCGAGTAGCGCCCTTTAAAAATTTCAAGCCTTCTCGCAGTTTGAAACGCTCGAGTTCGCGCGCCTTCTACACAACTTCGACAAACAACGTATCGACCAATGGGAGAGATAAATATGTTGCGCCAAACACACACAAAAAAGAGAAGGGAGAGCGGAGTAATGGCTGCTTGATGGTTTTTCTCTTTGTTCGTGCGTTTCTTTACTCGGTTCTCGTCAACCCGACGTGCGGCGATCGGTCTTAGGATGGTGTATGGGCGGTCTGTCGATGATAAACGTAACTAGCAAAGTCATAGCCTCACGATGTCAAATAATCGTACTGCCGAATACAGCATGTTTCGTTCGGACAGAAGCGGAATTGTATACGCCCATCATAATAGTAGCAGAATGCAGCACTCGTTGCAGACGATTATATTATATTGCACCAGTCGAAATGCACTTTTACGAATCCAAAGCCCGACCGGAATGCGCTGCAAACAATATATACTGTAGAATGGACTGAAAATAGGCGACAGATTTGAAAACTAAATTCAATTGAGCCAAACAGATTTCGTTGTTTATGAGTTTCCCACCCATTTAAGGGTGCTCATGGTGAAGACTTCACCAGTATCCTTCGCGGTCTTTCATGGTTGGATCGAAACTTTGGACTGCAATAAAAAGAAGTGCATATTGGAATGTGAGACACAATACCTTAGATCAGTGCTCTTCAACCGGGTATACGGTATACCCAAGTGTATACAAGGCCGTAAGTTGGGTATACAACTGATAAAGGGTATACGAAAGGTGTATAGCCTAATCTACTATATATATAGAAAATATTCAATTGGAGACAACAATGCAAACGCGGCTCACATGAAATATAAAATGTTATTTACGCTAAGAACCGACGTAGGCACGTTGTTACATCACAAATTTTATAGATAGTACGGTCATGTGTCTGGGTTGGTGATTTCGGCTGCCATGCACTTTGTTTGATTTACGTCAAACATTATTCCCGTCGACCCTAAGGCAGTCAGTCAACTTTATAACTTGCGGTCACTAGCCTATTAGATTGCATGATGATATTGCAGAAGAATATGTGCTTAAAATTTATTGTTTATTTGAGCCTTAAATAAACATTGGTAATTGTAAAGTATACAAAGTTCTTGAAAAACTGTAAAAGGTATACTTCGATAAAAATGGTTGAAGAGCACTGCCTTAGATGGCAAAGCGAATAATAAAGTTACTGATGCATACTCTCATCAAGTCACATAATTCCTGGTAGATATTGTGTATTTGAGTTTTTATACATGCAGCACTTATATCAGGACTGATGCGATTTCTGGTGCTTGAATCCACGTGGAAAAAGAGGCTTCTACATATGTTTGAATTACCAAAAAACTTGATGGTGATGCGACAATATTTTGAATGATTTCAAAATAATCTGGAAAGGATTCATTCCACTGCAAGAGAATCATACTTCAAGTAGGGCTGGGCATATCGAATCGAATAGTAAATTATTCGAATCGGTTCAGAGCTAAACTTCGAATCGCCGCCATCTTGTTTTTATCTTTCCGCTAATGGTCGAGGTGAATTCCCCAAGTCTTTTTTCATTGGAGTCATATTTTTTCAACGAAATTCTAACGTATGACTATTTCCTGTAGTGAGTTATTCTATGTGAACGCTCAGTAATCTATCTGAGTGATTTATTCTATGTCTTCAGTAATTCATTTGTTGAGGGGACCAATTACTATAATAAAGTCTCTTACAATTATATATTTTCGAGATTCGATTCGAAAAAATTATTCGATTCGATTCTGAAATCACAAGGTATTCGAAAATGCCCAGCCCTAACTTCAAGGTCGGATTTCAATCGCATTAAAGTCCTTGCCATCCCGCGTCATTGTTATTTTGGTTTTCTGGGCCGTTAATTTAGGTCTATAAAATATTGTTTTCCGAGAGGCTTCACATGCGGAAAATAACTAAATTGCAAATTAGCATCTGGTTTTCGCATACGGTACCTCCAAAAACATCCTCGAAATACGTTGCGAAGAATCGGCGGCAGTTCAATTGTTTTGTTACGCCATTAACGATGTAACAACATTGTCTCCAGATAACGGTATATGGGGCCCGGACAGACAATGAGCGAGTTTTAACATTTTACTTTTGGAACAATCACCGCGATAACAACACGCGTTAAAAGAGCTGATGTTACCAGCCGATGTCGATTTTTTAGCTTCGTAAAATATATAATCCAAGGCTCGTAATAACCTCTAAAGTGCCACGTTATTGCGGAGTTGGCCTTTTTGCATCTTCAGTGCGTACAGTAACGTTTCTGTTGGAAACTACGCAAATTGCGTCCCTTACATGTGTCATTTATAGTATCTAAAATAGCGTAGAGAAAACATTTTCATCTGTCGTGGAGTTCCTAAAACAAAAATTATAATCATACTTTCGTTTTATTTTTAGTGTGCATAATATCTTTTAAATTTGTAAATGAGCGTTATGATGCGCATCCTGAATTTCAAAATTTCTTCGCCGTCGAGAGAATCCGAATTCTAAATTTGTAATGTAAATATTGTTCATTTTATTGCGGGTGCTATCCTATAATGCAACCCTGGCTGCACCACAGTTGGTACACTGTGGTTACAGTAGTTATTGTTAAGTCGGAATTAGAGGCCGGTTTTATTATCCATTTTTCATCGCTTGAATTTAAGTGTTGCATCAATTCTTGGCTTGGTGGGTCACTGAAAAGACATGGTGGGTCAGTTTGGTTTGGAAGTCTTTCTACTCGATTTACATCATTTTTCGAGGATAATAGAGTATACTGACATCCACCAGTTAAATTAAAGCCAAGAAGACACTATAATCAAATACATACATGAGAAACTTATATAGTATGCCTACATATATATATATAGTTTATTCAAAAAAATGTTTATAAAAACCGTAAAACGAAACTATCTGGCACCACATTAAAATTGGGAACAATTGATCACAAGTATGGTTGCCATAAACTAATTACCACAAATAGGCATTCGGTTCAAATACCAGTTCACGACCTCGACTAGAAATGGGACCTTGCCAACTTCCCTGCTTGAGATACTTTCCATATCCCTATTTCGGGGAAAAGCAAACACACTTCGTTTGGGCTCTTTCATAGACTGGTAACGTACGGAGTTCATTCTATACACATCAGTGAGAACAATTTTTTCAACTTGACCCAGGAATTTCATTTCGCCATATTGGACGATCAGCCGATCGAAGGCGTCAATTGCTTCATAGTTGAAAGACACCCCTGTCAGTTTTTGCTTTTCTCTTCTGGTAAAATCAATAAGTATGCAAAAAGGTTCATCCTAATCGTCAACAATTAATGCAAAATCTAATTCTGGAGAGGACAATAGTGATGGTGATAACATCATCTGAAGTCTTTTGAAATTGCACTAAGCTCACTGGATTTAAAAGGAAGTTAGCCAGTGGTTCCCAAACTAGTGGTAATTACCCCAAAAGGGGTAATTTGACAATTTGTATGGGGTAATTCAGGTGTTCATTATTTTATTAATTTTGTCTCCGTCAATTTTGATGCGCACCTGTGGTGGTACTGACGGCAGGTGTGAATCTGATGTTAAAAGCGAACTAGAATAGCCGAGGGCACCTGTGCTGGTGCCATAATGTCTGAATCAGATTAAAAAAATAGCGAATAGGAAGAGATAAGTGAATCTGTGCTGCTGGCGGGGGGTCTGAATCTGATGTAAAAAGCAGTTGCAGTACCAGAATGTCTTCATTATAATTAAGGCTGTAGTGTTTAAACTTGTGCAATCTGTTGAGATGTCTTCGAGAAAAAAGAGTTACAAAGAGTCTTTTATAGAATTCGGCTTTACAAGATTATCGAAAATTCCACAGAAAAACCGCAATGTGTCGTTTGCTGTAAAGTACTCACCCAGGAAAGTATGAAACCGAGCAAACTCAGGAAACACTTTGAGTCGTGTCATGGCGACTTAGCATGAAAAACAGTTGATTATTTCAGAAGAAAATCTGAGAATTTAGAACTTCGTCGTCTTGATTTCTGCGGAATGTGGGCACGCCAAAATAATGCGTTATTGGAGGCATCGTACCGCATCGCTTTCCGAGTTTCCCAGGCAAAGAAACCCCACACCGTCGGCGAGGAACTGATATAGCCCTGTCTGATCGAAGCAGCTACTTTGGTATTGGGAAAGCAGCAATCTACCAAGTTGAAGGAAATTTCACTATCAAACAATACAATCAAAAATCGTATTTCTGAAATGAGTGGCAATATTTTACAGCAAGTAGCGGCAGATTTAAAGTCCAGTCCACTATTTTTCTTACAAGTGGACGAATCCACGGATGTTCATGTGCTCAATTACTGGTGTACACTCGGTACATTTCCGAAGACGACATCAAAGAGCAATATTTATTTTCGAAACCTCTCCCAACCACATGTAAAGGAGTAGATGTCTTCAAAATTGTAAAAATGTTTTTTGAAAAACATGCACTTGATTGGGGACAGCTTGTTGGCATCTGTACAGATGGTGCCCCATCTATGATTGGTCACAAGTCCGGTTTCAAAGCACTAGTTCACAATATAGCTCCTCATGTGTTGTTTACTCATTGCTTGATCCATCGCTTTGCCTTAGCAATGAAAACTCTGCCACCAGGACTTCGAGAAGTATTACTAGATACTGTAAAGATTGTAAATTAAATTTGTGCAAATGCAACATCGTCAAGGACATTTGCAGCGCTGTGTAAAGAAGTTGGTGCTGATTTCAAATTTCTTTTGTTACATACGAAAGTGAGATGGCTCTCACGCGGGAAAGTTTTGAATCGATTGATCCAACTGCGAGAAGAAGTGACTATGATACTTGAACGGGAAAAGAGAACAAAAGCAACAGGTATGTGCAATCAAATAAAAAACGATGATTTCTTGCTGAAGGTGGCTTACTTGGCTGATTTTTTTGCTGAAGTGAATTCCCTAAACTTGAGGCTCCAAGGAGAACTTCAGTGGTTGCATACGACTCGCAATGAGGTAGCAGCTTTTAAGAGCAAAATTCAGCTGTATGAGAGAATGGTACAAAAGGGCAACATGAGCATGTTTTCGAATATGACAATGCTTATGAAGTCTGATCCAAACAGGGATTGTAAATTCACACATGAGATTGTCGACTCGACCACTTGATTGCAATAGTCACTGCTATCGATCGGTACTTTCCTGGAATTGAAGAGCGACACCAGGGCTTGTGGATATGCAAGCCATTTTCGTGTAATGAAAGCATCATTAGTGATAACGAACGATATCGGTGCGAAAGTAAAATTTCTCAGATTGCGCAAAGATTTAGGTCCTAAAATTGACTTTGCGAGGACAGACATTGGAAAATTTTAGACTAGCCTCCAACATGAATATACCATTCTCTCCAAGAAGGCATTGGGAATTTTGTTTCAATGTCCTTCAACTTACCGATGTGAAGTAGGATTCTCTGCAATGACATTCATTAAAATAAAATATCGAAAGAAGCTTATGATTGACGATGATATGAGATGCTGTCTGTCGTCCACTCTGCCTAGATTTGATCGTTTGATTTTGCAGCCACAGTGTCACCGTTTTCACTGAGATTAAATCAATGTCATGTTCCTTTGTTTGATTCCCTTATGCTACTGTTGCTATTAAATTTATATACATGCTGGAATTTTTTTTGTTTTCACAAAAAGGGGTAATTAAGCTTTGTGAAATTGGATTTCGGGGTAATGATGTTGAAAAGTTTGGGAACCACTGAGTTAGACTATGAGCTCGGCCTGTCAACAGCTCTCTTTTTACTACATTCTCATTCACAGAAAACAAAACGCTTCTTCAAAATCTTCCAATCGCTCACTGTGGATTTACTTTTTCGACTAGCTTTGTTAAAAGGCTAGGTAACAAAAGTTTGAATGCATTCTGGAGTCTCGTTTCCCAAAACCACTGCTTATCATTTGTTATATCGAAGCTCACTTTCACGGAGAGTTTTACTTCGCGGACCACCTTTATTAACGTTTAAACTTTAAAGACTAAAATATGTCGTGGTGCCGAACTGACAACACAGATTCAGATATTTTATTTCGTCATGCAAGAATCAATATGAGGCAAAAGAAAACACAGTAAATTGAAAAAACGAAAAACATTGATTCATTGCAATTGACGCGGGGTCGCGAATAGACTCAATGAGTCATCTAGTCAGCGACACCTTGGTGCTGTATTAAAGCAGCAAATATAGCAATGAAGCATATAGAACAACAAAAAAACGAAAATTTATCTTCAGAAATACACAAATCATTGAAATACAACAATAGATTCGAAATAAAATACACAAATCATGGAAAGACAACAGTGGATTCGACAACAAAAAAGGAAAAATTATCTTCAAAAATACAAAAATCATGGAAAGACAACAATAGATCCGAAATAAAATGCACAAATCATGGAAAGACAATAGATTCGAAATAAATTTAATTGTAAATAACCACACTACAAGAACCGCCAGTACGATTCATTCAGAAGAAGGCTCATTAGCGACATCTGGTGTTTAAGATGCGCATCGATGAATTCAAAACATAAAATAATGCTGAGTCATACGACCCAGCACTAAAAAGGACTGAAGTAGCGTCCCAAGCAACTGGGTTGCCATTTGATAGCTATTATATGTGGAAAGTAGACGACGACGAGTTTCCGTCACAGTAAGGTGAAGTACCGGTATGCACTATATAAATTGCACATGAGAAGTTGGCAAAAAATGACATAGTAAAACATGAAACAGCCAGCAAAGGAGGTACAGCATTCAGCTGTCATAAAAAAAATAATGGATACAGCTGTTCAGTAGAGGAACATGGATGGGTACAGGAATCTTACTTATAACGGAACAAGTTAGACTGCTAGCACCTATAAGCTTCAAGGTATAAAGTTTTCAATTTACATTTAAAAGAATTATAGTTACTTGTACGAATTGTTTCAGGAAGCAAATTCCATAACTTTACTCCAATGAACTTGATTGAGCGTTGGGTTAGTTTGGTAGAAAAACGATTCAAAAAATATGAGCAACTGGTCGAGGACCTTGTTCCATATGAGTGAACATCACTCTGCTTCATAAAATAATTAGTGAATGCAGGAGGGAGTTTTTTGTTGTGATGTTGGTGCATTATTTTTAGCACTTCGAATTTATGCATATCCACCATTTTAATTATGCGAATACTGTGGTAAATAGGAGTCAGATGAGTGCGATAACCGACATTGGAGATAGCGCGAATTTCTCGATTCTGCATAATTTCAATATTACGTAATAAATTTTTATCAGCCAAGCCCCATGCAACAATGCCATATTGAATGTGTGACTGAAATAAGGAGTGGTAGACCATACGTAATGTTGTGAGTGAAGCAAATCGCCGAAGTCTATATAGTATCCCAACTGACTTGGATAGTTTAACAGCCAGTTTGGATATTTGAATGTCCCACTTCATTTTGTTATCAATATGAATACCCAGATATTTATAAAAATTTACATTTTCAAGTTCTGTGTCATCAATTTGGACTACTAAACCATTTTGTGCTTTACTTTTAGGTGATAATAACATAGTTTTAGATTTATTTATGTTTATTGTTAATTTGTTTGATCGCATCCAGTTTGCTACTTTAGCAATTTCAGTGTTCACCCTTAATTCAAGGGCTGCACAGGATTTGTCACTGTCAAGGAGATTGGTATCATCTGCAAATAATTTCGAGAATAATGAAGAACAATGAGTTATGTCATTAACATATACTAAAAATAACAATGGACCCAAACAGCTACCTTGTGGAACTCCATGAGTCACTGGTAAGGGAGGAGAACAATAAGAACCTACTTGAACATACTGTGATCGACCGCTTAAGTAACTAGAAATGAGTTTATTTGCTATACCCCTAATACCATAATGTTTCAACTTGTAAATCAGGATGTCATGACTTACAGTATCGAAAGCTTTTTTTTAAGTCTAAAAAAGTTGCACTAACATACTCTTTCTTTTCTAGTCTATCATAGATAAATGATGTAGTGTCTAAAATAGCATGCGATGTGGAATGACTGTTTTGAAAACCGAATTGAGATTTATTTATGACATCATATTTATTGAAAAAACTAGTAAGCCTCTTATGAATCAGGCGTTCAAAAATTTTATCAATCGTTGAAAGGATTGATATCGGTCTATAATTTGACACGAGTTTTTTATTTCCAGATTTAAGAAGAGGAATTACTCTTGCAATTTTGAGAGAAGAAGGAAATATGCCGAGAGAGAGTGAGCAATTGAAGAACTCTGTCAGACATGGAGCGATGAGGTCAGCAACTAATTTAAGAAAGCGAGCTGGAATATTATCTGGCCCAACTGCCTTTCTATCCTTCAAATTTTGAATTTCTACCAACAATTCATTAGAAGTAGTCGGACTCAAAAATATAGACTGGCTCAGAGGATTATGAAGAAGTTGTTTGAAGTTACCCGAATCATTAGAAAACTTTTCTGAGAGGCTGGACCCTATGGTTGAGAAGTACTCATTAAATTCAGTTGATATCGAAAAGTCATCTTTGGTGATACTGCCATTTTTCAGATAAATTTCCTTAACTTTTTGTCTTGATTTATTATGCGTGTGCGTAATTTGGTTAACTATTTGCCATGTCGATCTCGGGTTGCCTCTATTTTGGGCAATAAGGTTTTGGTAATAAATTTGCTTTGCTCTATCTACAGTTCTTGTCAGAACATTCCGATAATTTTTAAAGTACGAGCATTGAGAGCTGTTACCCCTCAAAAAATGAGATTTGAATAATTTATTTTTGCGTCGAATACAAGTAATCAATCCTTTAGTAAGCCAGGGTTTTAGTCTTATCCTTTTCTGACGACGTGAAAGTGGTTGTAAAGGGGCATGTCGATCAATCAAAGAAACAAATGATTGTACAAATTCGTCAAAGACACTGTCAAAGTTTTGTGAATTTAATTGAAGTGTGGTGAATTGGTTGTTAAGAATGCCTATTATATCTGAACGAAAAGTGTCCAGAGAGAATGTGGACATGTCCCTTGACAATACACAATTATTAGAAGATGTTGGTTTTATGCCATTCAGGCAACACATAATCGGAAAATGGTCTGTTATATCAGACAGAATGACAAAAGAATTGATTTGTGAATTGCTCATATTAGTGTAGATGTGGTCAATTAACGTTGCTGAAGTACGACTCATTCTAGTGGGCTTTGTTATCAGGGAAGTGGCATTATGTGACATAAGCATGTTAACATAACTGGCAACTTGGGTATTAGTAGAAGTTGAAAATAAATTAATATTAAAATCCCCTACAATCAAAAAGTGTTTATGTGCCATTTTGGATAAAGAAGTTTCAAATGCATCAGTAAAATTTAAAATATCATTGCGAGGATGTTTATATATAACGCCGATTACTAGGTTATTGCAAGTGTTCACCAAACTGACTTCGAACCACAGATTTTCGCAGTTAGAATAATTATTAAGGCCAAGCTCTGTAATTTCAGAGTAGGTGATATCATCTCTTATAAATGCACCAACACCACCTGCTTTAGTGGCAGATGGCGCATGTATGAAGCTGTACCCATCAATAGGTATATTAAAATCATGGTTATCAGATAATTTTGTTTCACTTATTGCAATTATGTGTGGAGGTGAAGAAAAATTGGATAGAAGCGTGGTCAATTCGTCTAAATTTTTCATGAGGGATCTGATATTCACATGAAAAATACTTAAGTTTGACAGGGTTTGAATTGAATATAAATTTGCAACTTCCACATTGTTGCATGTGACAGAATTATGAAGATGATCTAATTGGAATTCACTATTACTAACACTATCACAAGCCATTTAAAAGGGTGAGAAAAAAAAAAATTTATGGAAAATACAGAATCGAGGAAAGTCAAACATATATAACTATCAATAATTGTATAGACATACAACTGAATTATTATTATTATTACGACCAGACATAAAATCAAAAAACCTACTTGATGAATGAAAGGTCATCTTCAGTGACAATAGGGATGGTTTTGGTCATTGAGTTCTTTTTAATGAGTACCCTCCCATTGTGCGTCCATAAAAATTTATATTCACAAATGACTTTGAGATCTTTGGCTTTATAAAATAAGTCTTTATTAGTGTCGGTTAAATTTTCCACAACAAAAATTTTGGTGGATGATGGTAATTGTGGAAAGTCGGTACGAAAGTTGGCTGTTCTTAGCTGACGACGATTTTTTAAAATATTATGTCTGGTTTTTCGGTTGACAAACTTTACTATGATCGGTGATGGTTTCTTCTTGTTGTTTTTCGACATCCTGTGGCAGTTCGATATGTCGAATGGTTGAAGTGATACATTGATTCGAGCTGCTACTTTCATAATTATGTTTTCGCAGTCTTCATCTGTGGAGTATGGGATGTTGTGAAACTCTAGATTATCTAGTCTAGATCTGCACTCTTGATCTTGCTGGCGTTCGGTCAAGATATCTATTTCTTCTTCAAGATCTTCGACGATAAGTTCGAGTTCGCGAATTTTTTTGTTATTTTTTGCTGTTGTGTTGTTCAGATCCTTATAGTTTGCACTAAGGTCATCAAATTTTTTTGAAATGAAGTCCTGGCTTCTTTTAATCTCTCCCACTTCATCTTTTATTATACTGAAGGAGGACAGCTGGGTTTTCACTTCCTTCAGTGATTCATCCAGTGAAGACAAGGACTGCTGGATGCCAGTGCTGGTGGGAGTGGTTAGAGAGACATCTTGAGCAAGTCTTTCCAGATGTTGTTCAATGATTGCTGGTATTTCTAAACGCAATGTTTTTAATATTGTGCTTTCAAGCACTGTAACCAAATCAGAGATTTTACTCTCCGACAATTTTGGCACTGTAAAAGTACTACCAGCTTGTCGATCGGTGGGGCTTTTGCGTTTTGGAGGGTCTGGAGGAACATCACAAGATTTTGAAGTTGACATCTTTCCAGATCCTAAACCACAGGTCGTAACTGATGTTTTGAGTTCAAGTTGGTAGGTTTACTCAGACGTTTCAAGTATTCATTGCAGAGAAGATATTATAGACTATAGTAGGTACTCTATTAATATAAGTTCATAAAGCTATATCTGCAAACTTGGACAGCAAACAAAGGACACGCGGGATTTTACTCAATGCGAAACTTTAGCTTGCTTGCCAGAAATGATAAAATTTAATCGAAGCGTTGCTCTAAACCATGTTTTGAGAATTTTCCTGCAGTTGCTTTTCATCGGTCCAAAAACGCAAACATCAAGGCGTTGCAAGGTATGAGAAGTATTTGGAGGAATGTTGGGAAGAATTATGCCATTAGATTTACATATTTCGGTACAGTTGTGCGTGATATGGCTTCCATGCCCATACATGATAAGCAGGCACGGTTTTTCAAGAGCTTCAATGTGTTTTGAAAAGCTCATAAGCCATGACTCGAAAACATTGCTTTGCATCCATCTACTTGGAGTAACACCATAAAGGACATTTTGGGCCCCCTGCTGCCCAAGTGGCATATAAGTTGATACTTTTACAAATGGAGGGAGAAATTTTCCTGCAACCAAACAGTGCAGGATGTTTTGCCACGATGCCGCCTTCTTATAAGTATTTTTGATGCTTTCTTATAGCATACACCTTCGCAGATTTCGGATCAGTGGTTCAGGCCAGTCTCATCCAAGTTAAAAATTTGATGACGCTGTTGCAACAGCCCATTATTCTACAATATTGAAACAATATTCTACAAAAAACGTTGTAAGAAAATTCCTTAGCTCGAGCTTTGGTCAACAACTGGCCTTTTTCTTGAGATTTCGAAACGAAAGATCGCATCCAGTCTTTCACTGGTTTGTTGTCAACAAATTTTCTCCCTTGCAATCCAAGTAAGATTTGAACAACATGTGCAAGTCATTTCTATCAATAGGAAAGCCACTTTCAGAAACCATTATCATGTTTCGCACAAGAAACATTTCTTCATCATCACTGAGTGATTTGAGTTGCCCGATCTTCTCCATTATGTAAAGGTGGTTTCTCCTCTATTAACATTTGAACTTTAAAGGCTAAACTATGTCGAAGTGCCCAACAGACAACACGAGACGGACACGCGGGATTTAACTCAATGCGAAACTTAAGCTTGCTTGGCAGAAATGATAAAATTGAATCGAAGTTTTAAAAGAGAAAAGCTCACTCGCAAAGCAGCTTTAAGATTGTGTCCGTTAAGACTATTTCTTGCCTTCTATTTCGTTTCAGTAACGTTGGAGAAGCGCAATTCACATATGTAGGTAGTCGTGAACGGCAGAATAAATTTGATGACGCGTTCTGATAAGGATGAATACGCTTTGCTTGCTTCTTTCCGAAATGCGGGAAAATCAGCGTTTTTATGCTGAAGCTTGAGGCTGCTATCTTCTGAAAGTTCTATGAGGTCACTTTGTAGTTTGAAGAATTTCTCGTTAATTTGTCGCATCCAGCCTTTTCCTGGTTTGTTGTCAACGAATTTTCTCCCTTGCAATCCCAGTAAGATTTGACCAACATTTGCAAGTCATTTCTATCAGTAGGAAAGCCACTTTCAGAAACCATTATTATGATTTGCAACAGGAGCATTTCTTCATCATCACTGATTGGTTACCCAATCTACTCCATTATGTAAAGGTGATTTCTTCTTATGGTTTCATACGGTATTTCAGTAGACACTGCAATAAAACTGGTTCACTCTGTTTCACGCGACGATGGCAAGTTCCAACTCCGCTTCTGTATATTTCAGTGGGCGTTTCTCCACCTATTTTATTTTGGCATCTTCTCATTTTTTTTTTTCACAAGTTGAGGTATAGGTCTATATATAGTAGCTGATACTGAAAAATCAACAGGCTGCTTTAATGAGTGTTGGGGCTCAAAATAGTTACACAAGACTTCATAATTCTGAATTCTGTGTTATAACATCGGAAAAGGCCATATATACACATATTCCCTGTGTTTAAACGGTCCCAAACTTTGGAACTCTCTTCCCTCAAATTTGAAAACGTTGAAGTTCAAAAAATCTTTTCAGAAACAAGTCAAGTCTTATCTAGTCGGTGACCGTACATTTGCACCCACGTACATTTAAACCCATACATTTGCACCGGTATATCCGCGGGTTCAATCTATATGCGGGTGCTAAAATCCATTGGTTAGGGTTAGTATAAGTTCAAATATCCATAAAAAAAATTTTCATGGGTGCAATATAATGCAGGTGCAATTGTCATGGATTCAAATTACGGGTGCAAATGTAATGGAACAATCAAGTCTCCAAATAATAAAAATACCTGTTTCAAAACCCCACTGATACGTGTTAATAGTTTCGAAGTAATCAAACCTTAAAAAAAATGAATATCTTTTTGAAGATCCATGACAAAACTGCACTTTTTTTTTCATGGGAATGTTGAACAGCTATAGAAATCCTGTTATAGTTTCTGCAACTACTAACGACTGTGACTAGGTGTGCTGTGTAGCTCTATTTTACCTGCTTCAAATTGTAATTAGTCTTGTTTCAATCGCAATCTTGTGGAAGCCTTCTTAACATTATATATATATATGTTGTTTGCTTTATCAGATGGTAACTGATATACTTAGATGGTATTTTTTATGAATAGCTGTTCACATTCTGATAATTGCACAGTCATGCTTCTTTTCTTGGTATAGGATCATTCTTATTACACGTGTATGGCTTTCGTTTTCTGCATGAGTAGTGATATATCCTGATGAGGGTTGTAGGCAGCATGATACTAGTTCCTGCAAGATACCAAGTATTGTAACTGGTCGAGCTATATTGGATTCTCCTCTTCAATTTGGTGTTGGTGATTTTAATTTGATGTGGTTTTCTACCTCTTAATTAACGTAAGCATGTACTTTATGTTTAGGTGAGCTATTGTTGTGGAGTTGACTTGTTGAGCAAAGTGTAGATAGTGTGATATGATCAAAGTTGAGTGTTTTTGCATGGTGTGACAACTGCGTCCCTAACATAAATTGCTTTTGGATCCTTCAAACACCAATATAAAGTGATAAGAATAATACCTCCTAAAATCAATTTAACAATTTCATTTATTTCCTAATAATTAATAGGTCACCATATATGCAATTTTTTAAACACCTACTCGAGTACTCGCAGATTGTTTTTTCGTCTTTCAGGCTACATCACAATCATCGAATGACGTGAAATATGTGAAAAAGTTTCCAAAGACTGACTCTGATGAATCTCCCGTGTTAACTCAAAGGATCCTATGAAAAAAACATCCTCAATTCCTTTATCCATGCTCACACCCTTTATAACCAATAAATTCCAATACTTACCTCAGTATCAATACCCTAATTTAATCATATATATTATACTTAAATTGTTACCAGTAGTATTTAATAATTGATGTAATCTTGACTACATTTTGGCATGTCCTCGGTGAATGAAAAGGTTTATCCCACCTCTTCATGTACTCTACTTTGGTTGGGCAATTTGGCATTCGACTCCAATTATAATCAGCTTGGCGAAATCATTTTTTTGTCCTTGTATTAAATACTGTTCACTCTTGTTTGGGAATTTTTATAAAATTATTAAAATGGTGTGGCAAACAATTCTTATTTTTTATTACATTTTTTTTTATCTTTTATTCTAATTTCTTTTTTACGTACCTATTTATTGGTTACCATACAATTTTTCTGAAGCTTTTCTCTTTTTTTAATGTCTTTTTTACGTATTTATTTATTTATTTTTTGGTTATCATAAAATTTATCTGAAGCTTCTCTCTTTTTTCTAATTTTATTAATGCCCTATGGTTGTGTGTGCGAGTGTGTATGATTTGATCCAATAGTTTTAGGTGAGTGAACACGTACCACTTCTTTTTGGCAATACCTTCCATCTTATATTCTGTACGTTTTAAATTTGATCCAAGGTTTTGTTTACTCCCCTGATTTCATAATTAGTTTTTATCGACGTTTATGCTGATTATGGAGTTGAAGTAAACTTATCTTTTTATCTCGTCTATATTCAATTTACACCACAGAAACTTCCCAAAGAGACAATGAGTTATACTAAAATTATCAACTGGGGCAAAAAGAGTCTTTACGAAAGTACTAAAGGGCATCACAAACAGAGAATGGTCATATGAAAGTTTCCAAAACAATTTTTTACAACAGAAAAAACTTCACATGCAAACACCTAAAACAATTTCATGATTCAGGAGTGCGAGCTATAAGCAATGAAATAAAAGTATATGAACTATATTTAGTACAAAAGACAAATCATTTATTCAGTATACAGAAAAGTTAGTGAACCTTATATACCCTGTACTCAATTAACCCTATATACCCCTCCCCCTATTTTTTCAAACAATGAAGACTTTTTTACGGTAAAAACTGTTATAGCAATTAATCTCAATTAGCATATTTTGGTTTTGACGTATAAAGGGTGCTTCCAATGTTTTAGGCCTCGGTGCTATATCCGCGTTCGATAAATGGTTTAATTCTAAACTGGTTATACCATCAATATATATGTGTTTGTTTTATCTAATGCCTGCAATACTTGTTGTGGTAATGTTAGGATACACCATTTCCTGATTTTCAGTAAATTACGCAAATAATCAACGAAATAAAAATGCTAAAATATACTTTAAACAAATAATTAATGTTATTAAAGACGTTTAACGCTAAGCAGTGTGTGACTGAATCTTTGAAACTGGCATTGTTTCTCCAATTAAGTTGTTCAAATAAACTGCTTTATACAATTCTCCGTA